>NW_009600415.1:5938-28303 GCF_000690535.1 Cariama cristata
CCACCCAGTCCTCAAGGTGGGGCCGCACCAGTGCAGTGTAGAGTGGGACGATCCCCTCCCTCTACTGGCTACCTGTGCTGTGCTTGATGCACCCCAGGACAGGGCTGGCCCTTTGGGCTGCCAGGGCTCACTGTTGACTCCTATTCAACTTGCCATCAACCCAAATCCCCAGATCTCTTTCCGCGGGGCTGCTCTCCAGCCTCTCATCCCCCAGTTTGTACGTATAACCAGGATTACTCCTTGCTCTTGTCAAATGTCACATGCTTGGTGATTGCACAGCTCTAGTCTATCCAGATCTCTCTGTAAGACCTCTCTACCCTTGAAGGAGTACACAGCTCGTCCTAAGTTAGTGTCATCGGCAGACTTACTTAATGTACGACTCCTGCATCCATTTATAAAAACGTGCTTATTAAAAGCACTGGCCCTAAAATTGAGCCCTGCGGAACCCTACCGGTGACTGACTGCCAGCCTGATGTGACCCCATTTACTCTTTGAGCCTGATCGTTCACACAACATATTATGGACTTGTCTGGCTGTGTGCTGGACATTTTGTCCAGAAGAATACTGTGAGATACGGTATCAAAAGCTTTGCTAAAATCCAAAAAACCCCCATCTACTGACTTCCCTTGATCAACTTGATGGGTGACCTTGTCATAAAAGGACATTAAGTTAATTAAGCAGGACTTTCCCCTCGTGAACCTGTGTTGCCTATGACCAATGACTGCATTGTCTCTCAAGTGCTTTTTGGTAACTGCCAGAATAACCTTCTCCATAATTTTACTAGGCACTGAAGTGAGACTGACAGGCCTGCAATTACCAGGGTCGTCCTTCTTACCCTTCTTGGAAACTGGGACAACAATTTTCAGCCCAGCTGACCAGTGTCTTTCAGGAGATATGCGAGCAAAGCATAGATGTGTGTTAGCTGAGATCAGGGATGTTCTTTAGAAGCAAATATCCCAGTTTTTCCTGCTCCCAATGCCTCGGTTCCCACTGCAGAGAGGCCCTGGCCTGCACAGTGTGTTCCTTTGAAATAAAACTAAACTGGAAGATGCAGTCCAGGAGCTCGCCAGCACACTCCTGCCGCATCAGGGTATCATGGTCATGGGAACAGTCTGAGGTTAGGCTGAAGTAGGAACCCTTGAATGTGGATAGTGTTGGTGCCACGCCTCAGCACAAGGCGTTGCTGGCTGTGGATCTTGTTGGGTCACGCTGCATGCTTGTGGGTGCTTTAGCCCACAGCACTGAGACCTCGGCTGGTAGACTATGTCCTCTCTATCATTTTGTGCTGCTTTTGAGCCTTGTTTGCATCAGTTAAGTGTTCTGTGTATGCCTCTGGTTGTTTGTTTCCTTTCTTCCCTTCTCAAGCAAATGCCACTACCATCAACCTTCCCACGAGCACCTTAGAAATTCAGCGATTCCCCCGGGAACCACAGAGAAGCACAGGGGCTGAGAGGCCAGAGAGGGGAACAGTGAGTGAACCCATCACAGCTACTGTCATTCCCCAGATCAGCGGGGTGCAGACCTGCAGCACAGTCCGTGTGCTGGAGTGGAAAGATGGGGTGGCTACTTTGCCTGGGAGTAACCTGAGGGTAAGTGTAGCCCTGGGCCACCGTGTTTGCCCCCCCTGCCACTCCTTGCAGCTGCTTGCCCTTGTATGTGGCAGTCCCCCAGCCTGTGCCAGGCAGGGACCACCAGGATGTGATGTGGCCTCTGACAGTACTTGCACCCCAGCTGGAGAATCCCTCGGCTGCTCTGGCTCTGCAAGGCTCTTGTGCCCCATCCTTATGCCCCTCCCATCTTGTGAGCTTGGGAGAGATAGCACACACATGGTGCCTGGGGGACTGCCCTGCACAGGGAGGCAGAGGGGTGCTACGTGCTGTGCAGGGCATCATTCCTTTCCAAGCTGTGCCGTGGAGTTGGCTCTCACCAAAACCCTGCACTCACCCTGACTGGAAACACTGACCTTGCACTTATCAGACAGCAGGTGCCCTTAGGTGTACCTCTCGGTATATGAAATAGCTTGCACAAAATGCACCAATTTCTCAGCTGCTACTCAGCCTCAGGGCACCACGTCCTCCAGCCACCACCCTGCCCCTCCTTGTGCTGCCAGCTGGTGCTGGTCTCACCCCAGTGCAGGCAGTGTGCTTGCCCTGGCAGGCTCAGCAGCGAGCACAGACTGCAGGGAGGGGCAGCAGGACAGGTGACTTTGGTGCTGCGTTCACCTCTGTCGTCGGAAGCGCTGGAGTCTTGTTTGGACACACTGATGACCGAACCATGTTCCCCTCATTCTCAGAGCTCACATGTACCCACTAGCTCTCAAGTTACATTTCTATCTTCCTTTAATGATTTTTCCTTGTTTTTTGGTTCAATGACATAGTTTCGAATAAATGAGTACGGGACACTGAAGGTGGTGAGTGCTGATAAGATGCCTGCAGTGGAAGTTACAAAGGAGGATCACACAGAGAAAGATGGGAGCTCAGAGGTGGCACCCACCAGCAGGGACAATCCTACTGTGGCTCAGGGTAAGGGCACCATGGTGGCACTTCTCGGGTGGGTCGCATCATCCAGCAGGCGCTGTCTCGTGTAGGCCCTGAGCGAGGCAAATGTTTCCTGCTTCCTGCTCTCCTTCCTTTGCTGCACCTTGTGTTTCATTGCTCCTGTTCTCTCTGACTCAGATGTACAGGAGCAGACCAAGCTGCCAACAGGAGAAAGTATGTGCTACTGTGATACCTGTGGCCGGAGACATGTGTCAGATGGAGCCCGGGAAGGCAGGGGCTTTTGCAGCCAGCACTGTCACCAGCAGTTCAAAGAAAGGTAAAAGAAGGGGAGTCTGCTCCATGTAGAGCTGTATCCATCCGTCTGTCTGCCCTCCTTCCCCTGTTCCACAAGGGGAGGCATGCAAGCACATCTGTCTCTGGCTGGTGCTGGGGACCCCACTTGTTTCCCTCTTTCCTATAGGCAGAGTGCCCTGGCTGCAGTGTGGGGGGATGAAGACAGGGGAAGCACAGGAAGCAGGAAGCACAGGAGGCAGATTTTCCTCTGCCCAATTTGCGGCCTCATAATCACCTATCTGCTGGAGCAGGGCTGCAGCAGGAGGTTGCTGCAGTGAGTGCTTTCAGGCTGAGCAGCAGTGGGAAGCATGGGTCACGAGGGCATTTCCAACCCCTCTGCTTACTAATGTGTGACTCCTGGGACTCATTTTCCAGCATCTCTGTGTGACTTTGGTGCAGCTTAGAACCCTGCTACGAAACTAGATGGCTTTTGATCCATCCCTGGGTGCAGGTTTCTGACACCCAAGTGTGTGAGGGTGATTCTGGTCTGTACCCTGGTTCTAACCTCTTTCCAACTTGTGTGCTAAAAGGAGTGCATACATTAGTCAGGAGGGATGGAAGTATGTGTGAGTGAGAAATGGGGTGACAGTGATTCTCCAGCAGCCACTCCGAGACTGACACCCCTGCCATTGCCACATACCATGCCGCAGTGGCTCACTCTCCATTCCTCCGTTCAGATCCGTCATTGTGGAAAACTCTGCCAGCAGCACCAATGCCACTGAAATCCTTAAGCCGGTGAAGAAACGAAAGAGGAAGGACTACCAGAGCCCTTCGGAGGAAGAATATGAATCTGAGCAAATGGTAGGAAGAGGGCAGGGAGGCCGTGTGTGCACACGTGCCGATGTCAAGGGTGGGCTATGGGCCACTGCAGGTGTGTGCAGTTCTCATCAGTGCTTGTCAGTGTTATGTCAACTATATGTTGAAGGGGTAACCTGTTGGCTGTTAATGCCAAAAGACTTGAATGTGTGGAGCATCAGGGCTTCTAGACACTTGGCTGGCTGTTCGGCGTGTCGAGCACCTCAGATTGGGTAGTGCTGGAGACATCCTGTTTGGGCTGTAGGTATCAAGTGCTCTCAACTGCTGTCTTGAGTCTGGGCCACCAAAGTAAGTGTTGAAGTAAGGAGAGTGTCTGTCTGCGTGATGTGTATCCTGGGCAAGGGAGAGTGACTTTGACAAGGCAAGGAAGCTCTGCTTACCAGCCCTGACTGTGGCAGATCCACTCCAGGTGTGGTTGCTACCACTCAGCACCAAAATATCCCTCAGGCACCCATCATCAGATACTCTTGGCCACCCATTTCTGGGCCAAGTGTTAGTCAAATCATGGATGTTGCATAGGCACAGTATGGCCCTTGGCACTGGTGTGAGCGTACAACACACAGCATAAACCTCTGTGCACACCTCCAACAGGACAGGTTTCTGTTTTGTCTGCTCTCATGTCTAGGAGGAAAAGCAGGAAGAGAGGAAAAACTCTGTGGGAGACTCTGCCATCAGCAATCCGGAGGCTGATGCGTGGAATGGGAACCAGCACGGTATGGAGGGCTGGGTGGGTGGTGGGGTAAGTGCTCCCGCCATGGCTGTGGGGTCCCGCTGTGGTGCTGCGGGGCTGGGCCAGCATTTTGGTGCTCCAGTAGAGTCAAACACCCAGTGTAACGCACTGGTACGTGTTCCTGAAGGCTCGTAAGCTCCTCTGCTTGCTTGATCCTGCTCTCTCTGTCTCTTTCCATTTCTCTTCTTTCCTCTCTTCCTCTCCATGGGAAGGGTGCACCCTTACAGATACGGCTGTGTCTTCTTTGGGCATTGAGCCATACTGTACAGTGCTTTCTGGTCCCTTCCCTTGGGAGCTGAATTCATTACTTGTTCATGGATACTGTGTTTGCTCTGCGAGGCACTATCCTGAGCAATAATTTGACTCTGCGCCACGTCTGGCTTTGTGCCCCCTTTGGATGCTCTTTTGGGGAACTTCCCTCACATGATCAGGAGCTCACAAGTTTGGGAGCTGCTTCTGTAGGTCTGGTGCCACTGAAGCTGGGTGATTTGGGATTGTCTCACCTCGTCGGCATCTACTCCTGGACCGTATCAGAGGAGATCTCAAACGCAGAGCTGTCAACACAGAGGGAAAGGAGACAAGCTGAGGGACGCAGTGTTTGCTTGGTTGTTTTTTTCTCTGCAGTGCAATCGGGTCGAGGGGGAAGGAAAACTTGGGAAAATACTGAAAATAAATATTTATGGGAAACCCTTTGTCTTTGAAGAGTGAAAGGTCATAACTCAACTCAAAGTAATTTTAAAATGCAACTGTTCCAGCTTCATACTCCTCTGCATAACCAAATGTAGGGACAGTACCAGGGGCCAAGATGTCTTTAACTCCTGATGTTACACTGAGTTAACCACTATTAAAAAGGGATCTCATGCTTGCTTGCCAGGTCCTTTTCTCTACAGTCTGAGCCCTGGGCATGTAACCTTCCCTGCCACATACAAGTAAGCAGTGCTGAGCCTTGTTATTTCAACATTTTATTTGCTCTTATTTTAGAAGTACATCAACAAACAAAATACACATCTGGATGCTTCAGTGCAGCAGAGTCTGTGTATGCTCTATCTCCATGTGTATTTGTCATTCTCCAGGGGCGCAGAGCTTGTACTTACAGATTCTGCAAGCATGCCTGCCACTTTTTCCTGTGTCCTAAAGAATAATAAAGGTGTTCATCACTCTTAAGTATTAGCAAAGCATCTAGCTTAGTAAACTTGCCCACTGAAGTTCAGCTTTTATTTCTTGCACAAATTCCTGTTTTTTCCATCTCGACTTCCCCTAAGCCCAAGGGAGGAAGGAGTTGGTCTGTTTTGCCCCGCATTTGTGGCCTGCCCTACCCAAGGCTGTCTGCTGTGACTGACCTGTAGCTGTGAGTTACTCAGTGCTGGAATAGGCATAGCATTCCTGGAGTCCCTTCAGGTGCTGCAAAGCAAAGAGACAAAGTGGCTGAAGAGCAAGAGACTTGGGTTGTGTCTCATGTGTCTCAGGAAAGACCTTTGTGGCCTTCCCAAAGAGGTTGAAGGCATGAAGGATCACCTCCTTGCCTATGAAGAGATGATGCTATCTTCTTCTCGTGAATGCCATAAGGGTAAATGCATGTCTAGGGCATCAGAGTGGCCCTGGTGTGCCAAGGGTGACTCAGGTGGTTGTTTCAGAGCAGAGGATAGCAGAGCTGGTGCCTCTGGAGTGGTGGCAGGAGGTGAGCCCGCTGCTGCTTTAACTGGCCAGGAGCGCCTTGCAGCTGGGAGTGATTCCCAGACTTCTGGAAGGATCCTGCTAACTGTCCCAAATCCATCAGTGCTGTGGCCATTTTGGATGTACTGGCTGGTGGAGGACTGGTTGCAGAGGTGTCCTAATGCTTTGTATGGGATTGCTTGTCCCTCAGGCTCCTTAGGTGCCTTGCTAGAGCATTGTACAGTGACGGAGGACATTTGGGTCATGGGGACCTGTGTGAGAGGGGGCCTCTTGGCTCTGTCCCTCCTCAGACAGACAGCCAGGTTCGCTGGAGAAGGGGCTCTGGTAGGATGGTGCTGAGCTTTGAAGGGGTGCAGGACTATGTGTGAGAGTGGGATGCAGCCCCAGCGGGACCCCTGTGCTCTCCTGCCCTCCGCGCTGCCCCGAGGCAGGCAGGAATGGAGGCTGGAGCGGACCCTCAGCAGCGCCTCTTGTGTGTGCGTTTGTGCTGCGCTCAGGTGCCAGTGAGGAGAAGAAAGAAGGCTGGTCTTGGGCGTCCTACTTGGAGGAGCAGAAAGCTGTCGCTGCCCCTTTAGATCTCTTCCAGGATGTGAGTTGGGATTTTCCTGTCTTTTTCCCTCTTTCATCTTCTCTTTTCTTTCCTTTTTTTTTCCCCACCCCTCCTCCTTCTCCTGTCTTCCTTGCTTCCCTATTTTGTGGGACTCTGAGCGATAAGGAAGCTACCATCTTTACCTGGAGGTGACCAGTCAGCCTCCAGTTTTGATTTGCCCCGAGTCCCACTCCCCAACAGGGTGCTGTCCCCCGTCCCAAGCACCTCACATTTGCCTAGGACACCCCTGTGGCTCTGGCAGGGTGGTGGAGCCTTTCCAGCCCTTCCTTGAAGCCAAGTCTGGGCTTTCCTGAGGCCACGTTGCTGCGGTGCACCCCTGCTCCCAGGCGTCTGATTGCCAGGGTGCAAGAGGAGCCAGGCCTGTGCCCCACTCTCCCTGACTGCGGCTGTTAGCCCAGGAACACCCTACCCTGCCAGGAGCAAGAGACGCAAACCCTCAAGGAGGTGGAAGAATGTGTTTTTCTACGGGAAAAGAATTAAAATTTGGATGACAACATAACCTGTGGCCCACAGTCTCCTGGTCCCAGCAGCTCCCGTTGCCTGATGGTTGCTCCTTGGGATGGTTCTAGACCCAACTACCTGTGTTGTTTTTTACATTGTAGTTTAATTTTTTGTTTCCAGTACCAAGTAGCTTCCCAGCACAAGAATGGCTTTAAAGTGGGGATGAAGCTGGAGGGGATCGATCCGCAGCACCCATCTATGTACTTTATCCTGACAGTGGCTGAGGTAAGGCACCTCTGGTCCCTGTGTTCCTCGGTTCCTCCTTACACTGTGGGAGGCCCTGTGAGAGGGGAGGTGCTGCTGGCTCGCCTGCGGAGGTGACAGGCTTTGGGCCCTTGCCTGTGTGTTGCTGCGTGAGATGAGCTAGCGCTTCAGCACCTCAGTCAAACAGATGGGGAGTTTCTTTCCAGTTCGTAGGGGCAAGAGACAGTGCTGTGGAGCAGCTGACATGCCCCAGCCTGGTTGGTCTCTGCATTACCCTGACACAGCAGGGCCATGGGGGGAGAGACTGAGCTGATGGCAGCAGCTTCTTATCTTTGAGCTGATGCCACTCAGTCAGGTCTGAGCCCTTGAGATGGAGAGTGTAGAGGCATCCCATTGCTCTTCCTTGCGTCTGTGGAGGCTCTCTGTCTGTGGGACTCTCCACTCAGCTGTGTGGTAGCCAAACCAGCCTTGCTTTGCAGTGCTCTCCAGGCAGCCAGGGAGATCAGCCATACAACAGTGGCTACTGTTCTTGCTGCTGGAGAGATTTCACTAAAGCAGCATGACATTTAGCCAAAATCCCTGCGTCAGCATTTCCCCTGGGTGCGGAAGAGGGAATCCTTGCACTTGCTGGATCCCGCAAGGTGCCCCACCATGGCATTTCATAGACCATCCTGAACCTGCCTTCTTAGGGCTGGCTTGTGGTGGCCTTGCACTTACCTTGTTCCATGCCGGACACTTTCTGGGGCTGGCATATGCCTCCCAATTTGGGCACTGGCCTGTGATTGACTCTTGTCTTCCCTAAGTGATACGCTGAGATTTTGTATGGGAGGGGAGGTGCGTGTGATGCTCAACCAGGGACAGCAGGAGGTTTCCATGGTCCTTTCCTTTTCCTGCCCTCCCTGCTGGTAGGTGTGCGGTTACCGGATGCGCCTCCACTTTGATGGCTACTCCGAGTGCCATGATTTCTGGCTGAATGCTGACTCCCCTGACATCCACCCTGCTGGCTGGTTTGAGGAAACGGGTCACAAACTGCAGCCCCCGAAAGGTAAGGAGTTAGCAACTCTCAGTTGGTGGGTCCTGTTGAAGGAGGGGGATGAGTAGTGGACCCCCAAATGTAGAGCTGGAGATAGGGATAAGGTGGCTCCATGGAGCCCAGGAGGGGATGCTACTGTTCTGGGAGGGTTCCACAGGACAACCTTTCAGGCACCCATCATGCTGAAGATCTCTGCTCACTCCCATTTTGGGGCAAAGTCCTGTCACCCTGGGTGTCCCAGTGCCAGGCTGGAGCCAGAAGCTATGCCCCAGGGCAGGTGGGGCTGATGCTCTCCAGGGAGGAGCTGAGCTCTGGATTTCCACTCCACTGCTAATGTTTCCTAGCACCCCTTCAAAAGCAGCCATTGGGCCTAAGTCATGAGCTTTGGGTTTTCCAGGGCTGCTGTAGATGCTGTCTGCCCACAGCAGGACATGCCCTGCAGGTTGAGGGCTGGTTGAGTATGGCTGGGCTTGGCCTCACAACCTCCTGGCTGCTCTCTGTGAACTCACTGCTCTCGTTTCTCTTCCTGAGGGGTTGTAGGTTATAAGGAAGAAGAATTCAGCTGGGCAAACTACCTGAAGATAACAAGGGCTCAGGCAGCTCCTAAGCAGCTCTTTATGGTCCGAAACACTGTAAGTAGCAGCTTCTCCTTCCTGCCAGAGGCTGCAGGTTCAGGTGTGACTTCTTCCCCTCCAGCTGGGAAGAATGCCTCCACCAGTGCTGAGCTTTTCTCTGTCCACCCCACACTTCTCAAGTTCACAGAGCAGAGGGCCAGGACAGTGTACTGCTGGCATTGCTTAATGAGAAGTGGCATGCTTTGCTGCTGAGGATCTGTAGCTTGGACACTACTTTGGTGTGCCCAAAATTGGTGTTGGTCTTGTTCAATGTTTCATCCAGGTTGGTCTCTTGAACAGTTAAATCTGTTGCAAAAGTACTGGTGAGCAGAAGTGACAGCTGCTCTCAACAATTATTTTGCCAAAACCCCTCAGTTAATGTTTTCATAAGTGTAATTCTTTTGTCTCTGTTTTGTATCTTTGTTGTTTCTGTCTCTGCCTTTATTTTTCATATGGCAGCTTGGGTAAGGAAAGTGGGAATATAGCGGAGTGCAAAATGCTGATCGTTTATTTGTCAGCTGCAGAGGAAACTCAACCTACTGATAAATCAGCCTCTCCAAGTTAGTTATTGTGTCTAAACCCTTCCGTTCATTGCTGCAACAATCCCACTAGCACGTGTGATGGAGTGTTTTGCATGGATTTTGGATCCAAGAAATAAAGGCAAGGTAGGATGAAGGGCCCTGTCCCAGCTCCTCCTACCAAGCTTAGGACATTGGTTGCCGCTAACACTAAATGAGTGTGACTGCAAACAAGTGTTTTGTGGCAAAATCTGAGTTGGTGTAAGTTGGAAGCTTTTTCTCTTGGAGGTTACTGGTTTTAGATCTTGAGGGTCTGAAGATTTCTTTTAATCTTTCTTTGTGTGGCCAAGGTGTTGGCTTGACCTCTGCGTATTGTCTTGCATGCACAGCACAGCACTGCCCTTCTGGGATTCTAAGTGGTCCTGGGCCTGCCTGGAGACCAGGGAACGTCAGGTTTTGGGAGAGTTTGGGCAGGTGTCTTCTTGCAGCTGGCAAGGGAACTGGTGAGGAGGGTGCTGGGACCATGGCTCTGAAAGAAACCTGCCCCTCTTTCCTCCCAGCATGAAGCTTCCCTGGGCTTCGAGGTGGGCATGAAGCTCGAAGCTGTGGACCGCATGAACCCTTCGCTGATCTGTGTTGCCACAGTGACTGACGTGGTGGACAATCGCTTTTTAGTGCACTTTGACAACTGGGATGATACATATGACTACTGGTAAGTGCACAGAGGCTCCTGCTGTGCCAGTGCTGGGAAGACACCATGCCACTAATTCAGCGAGAGTGATGGGCTGGTTGGGTAAGTGTGGGACAATCCCAGCACGCTGCTGCAGACAGCCCGCCAGTGATCCAGTGAGGCAGAGGGTCACCACCCTGTGCTGGGGGACAAACCTTTACCTGTTGCATGTCACCTCCTGGGATATCGCCATTGCCCTGTGGGACAAGGACAGGCATGATCGCATGCTGTGGGCTTGCCCTGAAACCCAACTGGGAGATGAGGCCACCTGCAGTGCAGAGACTGAAGACCTGATCTTAAAAGTATCTGCTCTGTATGTAGGCAGGGGATTGTGGCCGGGGTGGGCAGGTATCCCAGTTGAGGCTGGTTAAGACCAGTTAAAATGGTCAGTTAGCACAATCAAGATCCTGAGAGCAAGTCTGTTTCCTTTGTGGCTGGAGCCCTCTGACCTTCTCTTACTTCTCGCCCTGAGGAACTGTGGAGCTGCAGCGATTTCTGTACGCAGCTGCTCCTCGCTCGCTGGTGCTGGGCAGCTACCTGATCCATCCCAGGGCAGATGTGCGAAGCAGCAGCACCTGAGTATGCTGTGATCTACTGGGAGCCGTGACCAGGAGATAAGCCCCCTGATTGCTCTGGTCTCACTGCTGTGAGGTCTGAAAGGCATGGCCTGTCTCCCTGCTCGCAGCAAAGATTTGCTGTTCCCTGGGCAGATCTGCAGGAGAGGTTGCACCCGAAGCGTGTTCGTGTCCTGCCGCAAGGAGGACTGAGCTGGAGTCCCCCTGCTCTAGCCCTTGCCTTGCCGGGGCCCATGCTTCCCTGGGTCCCTCAGGGACAAGGATGCTGTAGAAGACCTTGGCTTCTGCAGGGGCTTTTGCTGGTGGTACTTTTGCTGGGGTGCTGCCAAGTGGACTGCCCTGGGCCCCCACAGCCCGCACTGTCTGGCAGTGATGAGCGGAGTATCTCAGCCCTGTGTAAGAGTTTGAGTGTGTTTTCTAGGTGTGACCCTAGCAGTCCATACATCCACCCAGTTGGATGGTGTCAGGAGCACGGCAAACCCCTCACACCTCCTCAAGGTGAGTCAGTGGCTTGGGACTGCGGCCTTCACTGGTGTATCCCCTTGGGGACAGGCCTTCCAGGGTGGCATGGGGAGCCTGGGAGCGCAAACTCTGCGGCCCTTGCTTGTCTGCAGGCCCAGGCAGTTTCTTTCAGCAAGGCAACAGCCAGGGAAGTGGCAAGCTCCTGCCGAGGCTCCTGTACACATGCTCAGCTGCAGCATGGTGGTTGTGTCAGTCTGAGTGGAGACACAAGGAGGATGCAAGCTGTCTGTGCAGGCCCAGATGTTTCTGTTCCCTTATACCCTGGACTTCACGGTCCCTGAGAACATAGTAGCATTTCTTGATGTCTCTCAGGTTCCTATGTGCCTGGCACAGACTTGGTTGGTCCTTCAAGGCAGTAGGATCTTCTGGAGTACTTGCCGTCTTCCTGCAGGCATGTCTCACCTTCTGCATCTTCCCCCTCTAGATTATCCTGACCCTGACAACTTCACCTGGGAAAAATACTTAAAGGAAACTGGAGCATCTGCTGTCCCAGCTTGGGCCTTTAAAGTGGTGAGTGCCACATCATCTGCTCCCCTGTGCCTGGGGAGGAGTTCAGGTTTTCTCCATTGTAAGGTCTTTGCTTTTATGAAAAGTCAAGTGGTGTTCAGTATGCTTCTGCCACAGGCCTGGGGTTTGAATCTACACTCAAGGTGCAGAATTTAGGGCCATTCTGGGCAAAAAGTTCAAAACTGGGAAAAATGGGAAGTATGACCATCACCTCAGCTAGAAAGGAGCCAGGTGATGGGAAGTCGTTTAGGCTTGCTTGCTTGATAGCTATTGTCTCCAACTGCAGCAACAGCAGCTGCGTCCAGCCAAATGTGGCTGCAATGTAGATCCCCAAAATGTGGTTCTTGGAGACCTTCTTCCCTTGGGCACAGCTTTCCCATCTTAAAACACAGCTCAGATCTGGGAGGCCTGTCCCCCCCTCTCCTGTTGCCACTGTGAGCAGAGATAGCTCTTACCCAGACAGGCCAGGGCCAGGAGCTGGGCTTGAGGAGTGCACGCTGCTGGGAAAGCTCATGAGGGGCATGGGAACCCGAAGCATGGCCCTGCTCCTTGCTGACCTGGGTTCTTCCTGGCCCCAGCGCCCACCCCACGGCTTCCTGGTCAACATGAAGCTGGAGGCAGTGGACAGGAGGACTCCTTCCTTCATCCGAGTGGCCAGTGTGGAGGACGTGGAAGATCATAGGATAAAGGTGGGTGCTGGAGTCTCGGTGCTGAGCCTGTGTCCAGGCATTGTGCTAGCTTGCTCCTGCCCTTCCCAACTCACTGCCAGTTGCAGTGGCAAAGTGTGTGGAGGTCTGTGGAAGCACACCGTGCAGAGGTTGGCAGGTCCCAGTGCCTGTCTCCAGGAGTGGAGGAGATCTTTGTGCTGCAGTTCAGCTCTACCCTGCTGCTTGCTGTCACCTTGGAGGGCTCCAGAGCTCTTCAGGGAGGTGCCCTGAGGTTTGAAGGGTGACCTCTCTACTTGTCTCCCCAGATCCATTTTGATGGCTGGAGCCACGTCTATGATTTCTGGATTGATGCGGATCATCCAGACATCCACCCCATAGGCTGGTGCTCAAAAACTGGACACCCACTGCAGCCTCCTCTCAGTAAGTCCTGTGCCTGGGTCGATCCCTTGTACCAGAGTGCAAGTGTGCCAGATCCCCACTATCACAGCCACCTGCCCATACACAGAAATGGGAGGGCAGGTGCTGGCTGAGGACGGGCAGGAAGGAAGGGCTTTTCTGTGGAGCTGTCAGTTGAAAAAGTCCTCCCTGTTTGGTGCGGGCAGGGAGCCCAGAGTCCTGGCTCTGCCTGGGACTGCAGCCATGACAGCCTCTCTCCTGTTTTTCCTCCTGGTCTAGGGCCGAAGGAGCCAGCCTCCTCTGCCCACGGGGGCTGCCCAACCTTGGGCTGCAAGAGCATCCCTCACACCAAGAGCTCCAAGTACAGCTTTCACCACAGGTGAGCTCCCCAGCACGGCTCAGAGGGGCACTGCTTCCTTGCCAGCCTGTGCTGGCCCTTCCTCTGCTCCTCTGCACCCACCACCCTCACCAGCAACCAACCCTTCCCTGCACCCACTCCACACCTGGCTCTGCCCCTTGCTTAAGGGCAGCCCTTGCTCTCCCCATGCCAGGCCCCCAGGCCCATGGCTAGTGTAACTCCTGTGAGCTCTTACTCTACACCTCTCCTGTGGCACCCAGAGCCCCTGGGAGTGCCCTACGTGCCCATCTACCTGTGGGGCTGTGTAGGCTATGTAGGGGACAGTGCCTCTAAGATGCTGTTCACTGATACTAGCTTCAAGGATGATGTTCCTCCTGCTCCTCATGGATGCCTTTCACTGTGAAGTTGTGAGATGGGAAGTCCTGAGAAGGAGCAGTGCATCTACCCCAGCTCGGTCAGTTACTTGCGTGACCTTTTCCAGGGGAAACCTGGCATTGTGTAACGCTGACCCCAGCATGACAAGCTGGCGTCAAGAGGATCAAGTATGGTGGAGCATCTGTGAGGATGGGGAAGGCAGATCTGGCTCCCAGGGGTTTCTCTACTGGCCACACTCGTGACACTTGCTTCCTCCTCGCTCTGAGGCTAGTCTGAATGCCTGCAGGGGCAAGGAAGGGAAGATGGAGACTCTGTAAACCCCAGTGACCTGCTTGATCAGCACTGTGGTGACTTGCACAGGGTCGCTGTGACGGCAGTGGAGGAGGTGGGATGAGTGTTTGTACCTGGAGGGACTGGGTGTGCCCTGCCCATGCACCCAGTGCCCTTGCCCCAGGAATTTGTTTAGTCTGTCTTTGCTTTCTGTGGCCAGGGCCATGGCTTCCTGTGCTCAGGGGTGGAGGCGTGGCCCTGCTGGCTCGTGCCCAAACGCTGCTCTGAGCCGGGTCGAACGCTTGCCTCCCCTCTGTTCTCTAGGAAGTGCCCCACACCGGGTTGCGATGGGTCAGGACACGTGACTGGGAGATTCACGGCCCATTACTGCCTGTCTGGATGCCCACTGGCAGAGAAGAACCAGGGCAGGCTTAAGGCAGACTTATCTGACACCGAGGCCTCAACTCGCAAGAGGAACCTGATTGGCTTCCCTCAGCGAAAGAAATCTCGACACCACGGGAGGTAGGGGCAAGCCTGGTGAGCCCCGTGCAGCAGTGCAGGGCCCCTGTGCCGCGACTGCCATCCCTGAGAGGGATGGCCAAGCTGGAGAGGCTCCTTGACCATGGGGGAGCACGGTTGCTGGCAGCTGGTGTTTGTCCTTCCAGCTCTGCTGGGCACCTCTCTTGTTTTTTCTTCCCACGTTTTGTGTCTTTAACTGTCAACCCTTTGGGTCAGGGTCCAAGAAGTAACCCTTGCTCCCACTGCCAAGGCATTAGTCTGTGCGGTGTGGAGGAGGGCCCTCGGGCCAGTCCCAATCCAGTTGGAAATCAGTCTTCCTGTCTCTTTAGAGGGCGACCTCCAAAGTACCGGAAGATCCAGCAGGAAGACTTCCAGAGTAAGTGCCGTCCTCTGCCGCGGTGTCATCGCAGGGGCAAGGTTTGAGGAGCTGGGGTGGTGGCTGTTGGAGGCAGGTCTCCCTTGGCTCACTCAGTCAGATCTCACACAGGTCAGCGCCAGTGAGGAGCTTGTGGTGGACTGCCCAAGTTGACCATCTGACAAGGAATGTCCCTTCCTCTTACCAGAGCTCTGTTAGGTCCCTCGTCATGTCTCTTGGTTTATGTCTGTGAATCTTTCAGTGCTTTAGGGCAGGGAAGTAGGATCCTCTCTCTATGGCAGTGCATTTTCCCTGGCACTTTGTCCTCTTTGGACAGGGATGCTGTGCCCCAAAATAGCAGTGTGGTTGTGAAGCGCCAAATTACCGCTGCAGCACAGAAATTGATGCTGATCCATTTGCTTGGAATTTAGTTCTGATGACTGACAAGACATTGACTGACATTTATGCCAGCCAGAATCCGTTTTACCATGGGCTGTCCTACTGCCTACCCCAGCGCTGGGGGTGAATGAATAGGATCTCTTCTTGGGAGCCATCTTTGACTCCCTGGAATAGAGAGCAAGGGAAAAGCTTTGTCGAAAACGTGAAATGAACTGAATGATATGGGATGGCATTCTGGTGTGAAATTTGACATTGAAATCTAGTTCAGAATGGAAAATGAATGATAGAAGGTGGTGAGAACAAGGTAAAGCCAAGCTTGTCTTTAAATTTCTTCCCCCACCGTCCCCAATCCCACCAAACTGAACGCTGATATCCTGTTAATTCAAGGGACAGCCACTACCTCATGATACCTGGACCCACAAGCCATCTGCTGCCAGCCCTGGGCCCTCCCCTGAATAAGACCCTCCCCGAGGCTCGTAGGATAGGATGCGATGGGGTGTTCTCATCTTTCTGCCTTGTATCACATCTTGCATTTTTATTGCCAGCTATTTCTTCAGACAATATGCACCAGTCACTCTTCATGTCTGCCCTGTCTGCCCACCCTGACCGCTCCCTGTCGCTCTGCTGGGAGCAGCACTGCAAACTCCTGCCGGGGGTAGCTGGCATCACAGCAACTACAGTGGCCAAGTGGAGCATTGATGAGGTAAGATGGTTTTGAAGACTGCATGCTGGCTCCTAACCCACTGGCATGGCTGGGAGCACCCCACCTGGCTGTGTGGCACCATGGGACATGCACCAGGCATGGAGGTGCTTCAGTGGCCACAGCAAGAAGACAGTCCACTGGACACTCTTGTGGGGTACTGTGTGGACAGCTGCCAGACATGAGCCCTGATAGCAACTTCTGGGAAGCACAGGCAGAACTACCAAGTTCTCACTTGGCTTGAATGTGATGCTAGCCCAGGGCAGGCAGGTGAAGGCAAATAGCAGTCTCTTCATTTAGCGTGTTCCAGTTTTCCAAAGACATCAGTTTCATCTTTGCCAAGTTAAAAAATTAAACCATAGACTCTGCAGATAAGAAGTCACTTCCCTGTTTCTCTGAAAAAAATCTTTGCCTCAGATTCTTCATTGTCACCTTCATCCACTTTCTTGGGCATCTGTGATGGCCCCTCTTAAGGCCTGGGTAGCTGGAACTCTGGCACCAGTCCTGCCTGATTTCGCCACTACCCTCCCATGCGCCGCTCTCCTGCCCATGCCCCTCAGTGTGAATCGTCTCGCTGTTCTGGAGGTGGCTTGTTGGAGATGAAGCTGCGGTAGCATTTGCTGCTCTGGGGCTGGAGGAGGCCAGCGCCTGTGCCCTGGTCCAAGGGTGATCTCTAGGCAAGGGAGCATACTGGAGCTGCAACCTTTGCCCTAACAGCCATATATTACCTTACAGGGTGCAAAATGCCTCTGTGGAAGTGAGGATGTGGGCTCATGGGGGGGTCTCGAGCCAGAAACATTGCTTCTGTCTTGACATTTTTCTCTGTTTATTCCAAGGTCTTTAGCTTTGTTCAGACTCTGACAGGTTGCGAGGACCAAGCCAAGCTCTTCAAGGATGAGGTGAGAAGTGCTGGAGGATGAGTACAGGTGGACAAGGACAGCTGTTTGCCAACAGGGCAGGGAGGAATTGGCCAGTGGCCTTCCTGCAATGAATTGCTGCTGAATGCTGAGAGCACATCCAGCACCGGACAGTGATTCCTCCCTGCAGCCCTGGGGATAGCAGCCCCACTGCATTCGAGTGTGCAGCTGTCTGCATGTGCAGATACGGTGGCAGGAGGGGAGATGCTGACCCTCAAGGAGCTGTGCTGCCCTGTTCTGGCATGGGTGAGGGAGGGCCCCTCTGAGGAGCCTAGGATGGGAGTGGCAGGAGAATGGTGCTGCAGCCTTAATAGCGCCATCACTTCCTGAAGGAAGCTGCTTATTCCTCACCCATTCATCCTTTCCTGCCTGCATCCTCTCACCAGCACAGCAGTTCAGTGGCATTGCTGTCTGTCAGCCACGTTCATCATTTTTAGACCATTATGTGGACAGATGCGCAGAGGGGCTGCTTTCCAGCGTGTGCAGTATGCCCAGGAGAGGCTGATCCTGGCCACACTGAGTACAGCAAGTGTCCCAGCCTGTTAGTAAATGGCCCTGGCTGCTGAGGCACGCAAAGCTGAGCTGGGGGCAGCCTCCATACGTGCTGGGACCTGGAGCAGGGAATGAACGGGTGTTTGCCCAGAGCAGGTTGCCTGCTGGTTGTGTGCTGTGCCCGTTGTGCTCTGGCACAGAAGCCCACGCCAGCTGCAGCGTGAGCGCCTGGGGCAGCTCTTGGAAGGGCCTTTCCCTCTCCCTGACCTGTTTGTGGGTGTGCAAGCTCCCAGCTCTGGCTTATCTGGGGCAGTGTGGGAGTGCTGTGGGTTGCTCTTGCCCTACTCTGTGGGATCGTCTGTGTCACCTGGCTGAGGGTGAGTGCGACTGTGCACGTCCCCTGGTCGTGACCATGCTGGCTGTCCCTAGGAAGTCACGGGCTGGGTTTCCGGTGAGTGCCTTTGTCCCTGCTCTCCTCTCCAGATGATTGATGGCGAGGCGTTCCTCTTGCTGACGCAGGCTGACATCGTCAAGATTATGAGTGTCAAGCTGGGCCCAGCACTCAAGATCTACAATGCCATCCTCATGTTCAAGAATGCTGATGATACCTTAAAGTGACTTTTCTTGGCCCAATCGGGACCCTTCCTCAGCACCGGTGCTGCCAAATTGTCTGATCAGGACAGAGATTCCCCCTGACCAACAGCAGCTTGTCATGTCCTGCTCATGTCCTCTTGGATGCCGCATCTCTGCTCTCCCACCAGTCCACCTCCTGTCCTCTCCCCTCCACTCCACGCTACCCTTCTCCTCCATTGCTGGGTACAATCTGACCCCAAGCCTCAGGGGTGGCTGCAGGGACAGAGGGTGGACGTGGGACTAGCCTGTCTTAGCACGACAGCTGCCCCCCCTTGTCCTGCTGTGACTGCACCGATTCAGGGGTGTGTGTTGAGGGATAGGGGAGCAGTGTTGAGCGGTGGGTGTAGCAGCTGGGGGCTGACACCACTGCTCAAGTCACCCAGATAAGGGAAGGGACTGACTGCCTGCGTACATGCTTGCACCCGTTTAAAGGAAGGCTGGTCTTGACTTTGCTCAGCAACCGAGAAAGATTTTTTTTTTTAAATTTTTTTTTTTTCTTTCCCCCCACCCCTTCAATGT
The DNA here is from genome assembly GCF_000690535.1 of Cariama cristata. NCBI lineage: Eukaryota > Metazoa > Chordata > Aves > Cariamiformes > Cariamidae > Cariama > Cariama cristata. The sequence continues at coordinate 24,405 of NW_009600415.1, forward strand.
GTTCCTCTGTGGGGGCTTGCGCTAGCATCATTTCTAAGGGATGCTCTCAAGGAGCTTCTGCTCACTTTACCTTTTTCTTTGGATTGTTTTAACTTTCCATTTTAAGGCCAGATGGTGACTTTGCTTTGCCCCTTCACCACATTGGGAACCAGTGGCCCACCTCTTGCCCGTTCCATGGAGCAATGTGTCCTGTCTGCTGCTCTGCCCATGACCAGCATTTGTGCTTTATTCCTGTTTACTGTAATGCAGCAGCCTCAGGGCCCCACGGTGCCAGGGCTGGGTGGGTGCAGGACAAGCTCCATTTCCTCTTGCACGTCAGGCTGTCTTGGCCAACACATCTCTGGGAGAAAGATGCTTGGTTGACTTATTTCCCTTGCAGCAGTTAAAAAATCCTCTGCAAACGGGAGTCGGGCCCTCGTTGGTCCACATATTAGAAGCAAGACCCTTTCTAGAGTGGAGACAGTTGCCAAGGACAAGAAACACCCGTTCCTCCGTAGGCAGACCCATGGCTCACTTCTAAAGGTGTTCCTGAGTTGGCTGACTCGATCCTCCCAAGCTACCTTCTCCCCTTTTTTGCCATCGTGAGGCCCCCAGGTTTTGCTGTGTGAAGAGTGGGATCTTCTGCTCTCCCTGGATTCCTTACCTGCAGAGCTAAAAGAAATTCAACAGTTAACTGTTTTTTTTCTGTCCTTTTAGTTACACAGCACCTTTTCAACAAGGGTGCAGGCACTTAGGAAATGCCCGTGTTAACACTGTCCCTTGTAATGGAGGAGAGGCTGAGTAGGCTAGGACTCCAGAGCCAGGAAAGCCCACGTGCTTGGGAGGTCCTGGCAGAGTCCCAGGCAGCTTCTGATAGTCCCTGTGTTTCCTGGCAGCCCCCATGCTGCTCTTGGCATGGTCTGTCGTCCTGTGCACACCTGTTGTGGGTGCTGTTGGAGCGGTGGTGTGGCAGTGCAGTGCTGGAGGGTGGCCACCTGCCCCGAGGTCTCTCTGTAGTCTGCAGTGATGTGATCCAAGTCCCACGTCCACTTTCTTTCCCATTCCCAAGAATGACATACCAAGAGCAAAAGAATTTTTCTCCCTTTCCCAGTGCCCAAAGACAGGGATGAAGGGATCTTGACAAGTGTACCAGCAATGTGTCTTGGAGCAGTGCTGCCTTGGGAACTGCTGTCACACCTGGGTCAATCTGTTTTAGGCTTCCCATGGAAATGTAGCATTTTGACTCTTTGTTATTGAATATTTGGGGTCACATTTGACATGCTTGTGAAATGTCTGCTGCTTGCTCTTCACACAGGACTTGCAACTAGCCCGTGTATTTGTTTTGTCAATGCTTGGGTTTGATTTAGGCAGCTCTCCTTCTCCTTTCCTTTTTTATGTTCTTCCATCTCTTCAAGCACTACAGTGTGGCCAGCTGTGGAGAGAAGGGGAGTGGGAAGGAACAGCCGTGTCCCTGGGTCCCACAGTCACTCCCCAAGTCACCCTTGATCCACAGTAAATGGTCCTGAAGTTGGTCTCTTCGGTTGGTGGGAGTATCTTTCTGGGCCACTGTGTGCTGGGGGAGAAGAAGAGGAGCCCTGGGATCTGCAGCTGTGAGACTCTGTGCGAACGGTGCTGAGACCTCTCCAGGCGTGATCTGGAATGGAATGGCTCCCTTGCAGAGGACATGCTTATTGAGCTTATAAGGAAACACCTTATCAAAGCATCCTATTCTCATCTGCTCCATTCCCTCATTCTAAGTCATTCCTCTTGTTGGGGAAGGGACTAAGCACTGTCCCTGGGGACTGGCGGGAGAATTACTACCCAGGTGTCAGATCTGAATCTAGCATGGAGACTGGAGAGCCTTGTCTCTCACAGGGCTGCCTTGGAGAGCAGAGGTGGTGAGCTCAGAAGATCCCTGCTGAAGGGGAAGAGGATCCATGAGCCAAGCAATGGCTGGCCCACCAGCCTGAGTACAACCAACACCATCAGCTCTTGCTCTGCTGTTGGGTGCAATCAAGCCGTGCTCTGCCTGGGCACCAGCAAAACAGGAAGAGGTGCATGGTCCATACTGTGCCAGTGACGGGCATCAGCAGGCAGCTGTGCCTGTGGGCTGCTGCCTTACCTGGGCTCTTCTGACCTCCCTCTAAGAGAGCAGATGCAAACTGGACAGGACTGCCAAGGTGCTCCCTCTTGGCTGTGGGGTCTGGCTGCATGGCTGGACCCCAGGTCTCTGCTGGGTCTGAGCTCTGCGCAGAAAGCAGCTGTCAGGAGAACCAACCCCTCTGGAAGGGTGATGTGAGATGTGAGGGTCTCTGTCACGCACACTTACCTGCTGTCTTGAGCATCAGTTCATCAGCCTCTTGGGCTGACTCAGCCGTTTGGGTACAAAGCTTCTGGATTCATCTGGGTGAGAGAGTTACAGGGTTTGCAGGTGGTCAAGGGCTATATACTGTTAAAACTTAGAACCTTCTTCTTGTTTCCTTTAAAACCAAACCAAACTGAAAGCATTGTGTGTGTTCATGTGGATGGGTGTTTGTGGAAGTACGCCGCTGCCATTTCCCCTACTGTTGGTGTGTTGCTGTTTTAATGTGGTGGTCTCTGTGGCTGTGGAGGTGGCAGGCTCTGGTCTCAGGGTCTCGGGCAATGTGTCCTCCATGAGCAGAAGTTGTCTCTGGTCACAGCAGGGAAGCCAGGAGAAGGAAGGTTTGCTGCACCCCTGGCCTTAGCAGGTTTCATCTCTACAGAGCATTGATTGGGACTCCCCCCGAGGGAGCATCAAGGGCAGCTGTGATCAAGGCAGAAGCACCAAATTTTTCATCCTTCCCCTGTTGCCTGACCAAACTCCTCACAGGGATGTTCACTACCATGTCACTAAGAAGCTGGAGAGGACAATGGGGCTGAGTCTGGCCCACAGGTTCCTCTCTGGGGTCTTTCTGAGAGATGTGGCTGCATCCAAAATTTCTAAGACAATGAAGAATTTTTCAAGTCAAATGTTTTTTTGAGTGGAGGCCTCCCAAGCCTGTGCTCCTGTCATTCCTGCCTATGCTGCTGCAGATGGTGTTGGCAGGGTTAGCTGGAGCCATGGGAGGTGTCCCACCACATGCTCCAGACACGGGCTGTCTTCTGGGACGGCTGGTCTGCAGGTGACTCTGGGTGCATGGGAGCAGTTGGAGCCTCTCAGGAAGGTATACCTCCCTCCTCGTGGAAATGGGCAGCATTGTCACAGTGCGAGGCCAAGGTCTCCATTTCCATTGAGAGCAGCCAGCCTGAGGCTCAGTGAGCAAGGCAGCCATTCCTGCCTCCCCAGAGCACAGCTTCTGCCTTCCTCCAGTGATTTCCATGTTGATCACAAGCACTTTTAGAAAACAAAGAAACCCTCTAAATTGTCTAGGAGGGTCGAAGGCTTTGAGTAGCTGCTGCCTGCAGAGGGAAATCTGGGGACATGAATGCAATTGAGGGGCATTGGAGAGAGGAGGGAGCCGTGAGAGGGATGTGACTTGCCACTTCTGCTCATCTGTCCCTTGCTCCTTAACCTCCAGGAGAGGACCCCTCAGTGCAGAGAAGAGGGAAAGACCTGAGGGCTGCAGCCTAGCTCCCTTGCTCCAATGCACCCCTTCCCTCTGGGGCCTGAGGCGCGCTTGTCCTTGGAGAGAAGAAAGGGAAGGCGTATTTTGGAAGGAGCATGATTATGCTAACAAAAGCTTTTTTGCACTTTCATTCATTTTGCACTTGTCTTTAATTTCTTTTTTCCTAATTTTTGATATTCACACCTCCTTTTTGTGTTTTCATAAAAACACTTTTGTTGTAGCCAGTGAAGCTATTCTGGAACTTTGTGTCCTAAGTATACAGAGGTTTAAAGGTCCTATATATATAAATTTATATCTGTATATAAGTAAATTTATATATATAGTTCACGGTGT
>NW_009600416.1:0-9001 GCF_000690535.1 Cariama cristata
CATTATTATTATTTTCTTCCTTTTCTGCCTACTAAACTGTCTTTATCTCAACCCGCAAGTTTTCTCGCTTTTACTCTTCCAACTCTCTCCCCCACCCTGGTGCAGGGGCAGGGAGTGAGCGAGTGGCAGTGTGGGGCTTAGTTGCCAGCTGGGGTTAAAACACAGCACTTCGGAAACTTTACATGCTGCAGTTGCCTGATGACCACAGTTTTGGAAGAGTTCAGGTAGCCATTCATGGGCTCCACTTGTGGAGGAATTTATGCCAAACCTGGAAACACAATGCACTTAGAGAGAGTATTGGTTGAGTCACTGCGAGGTGGTGTTTGCAAAACCACTAACTCTACCTTCATGTGTCTTCTCTGTCATGGAAGGCAAGGACTTTTTCCTGATAGTTCTGAATAAAGAAGATACTTGTTTTCATCAGTGGTCCAGGTCATTTCGCTACGGCAGTTTCTGAGTGGCAAGGGAGAAAACCTGGGGAAGGATAATGCCTGCTTTCAGCACTGTTGTCTTTAGAATTGACATTCCAAGTGTCAGAAAAGTCAGTTTCTGATGAGTTGAGGCATACGGTAATTAATTTCAAGTACAATTTTGTGTTATAATGAAAATTCATGCTAGAGAGGTTGGCAACAGAATATTTTAATTACAATGAAGTAATCTACCAAACTGCAGCAGAAGAGTTACTTTCCCCCAACAATTACCCAGTTGTAGACACTTCACAAATGCTGTGAGTTTTTAAACTTTATTGGTGTCATCTACAGTGTTTCTCTCCTCTTTTTTCTTTTTATAAGACTGCTTTTATGTATGTTCTGTGTGGTTGAGGTGAAGAAAAATATCATTCTAATTATAAATGTATTTACTTTTGAATTGTCCTTTAAACTGCAAATTTCCAAGTCATCATAACTACGTAAAAAAATTTAAATGCTGCACTAAGGTTTATAATAGTTGCACTACTGATGCCTTCATTTTCAGGTCACGCTTTTATCTCAGCTCATCTTGGCGGTGAAAGGATCATTTAAAACTGAGTGGAGGGTTCTGTTATTCAGGAGCAAGCATGGGGAGTTCTGTTTAATGTTGGTTATATTTCATTTGCTGAAAGCATCATTACAAGTATACATTTTTTTACAAATGCACTTTGACCTTCTGTATAATACCTGAAGTTTTCAATTTTAGCCTGAAGTTTTAAGAAAAATAGATTAATATTTTACATATTTCAAAATCCTGAAAATATGAAAAGGTGACCTTTAGTTTGTTTTAGAAAAGAAAGGAAATTGGTTACCTCTTTGGTTGAAATCCTCTCTCGCTTTTGGATCAGCTATGTATGTGCTGAGTTTTCATTTTTAATTGAAACTTCCAACAAAAATTAAAGGAGAAGTATTTATGCAAAATGTCCACTTTCATCCAAATTAGTGGCAATAACACTACAAGATTTGAATAAAAAATTTAAAAAGGTGGATATTTCATATCACAATATTCAGGCCTGTAAGTTATAGTGCCTTTCAAAAGGTTCTTTACCCTGAAGGAAAAAAAAAACTACAGAAATTTTTTACTCTGGCTTTTTTTTTCCCCCAGTCCTTTGTTGTGTGTTATGTTGAAAAAGTTTAATGAATCAAAGACCAGAGAAAAGTTTTTATACAATCTATTTTACTTTTGTCAGAAATAATATACCTGCAGCAACTGGCTAGCTGAAATGCTGCATATACCATAGCTTGGTTCTGCTTGGTGAAATATCTCAGATGCTAATACTGAGAGCTCTAAATTTCCTTCTGTCAGATGTAAGGATAAGCAGAAGAATCTGTAATAATATCTTTGTGTGTGATTTGTACCAGCTGTAGAAAATAGCTGACAGGATTATTTTCAGTCAAAATTATTTATGCTACAGGGGCAAAGACGAATTATACCTATGAAATTCCTGACCATTGCCTACTTTTTAATATAACTACATACTTGTTTGTTTACTAACATTCAGCTGGCAGTATATCTGACCGGTAGAATAAGGTGAAAGGCTGAGATTTAACTGCGGACAGTTGAAGCTAAATCTAATCTCTGCAACTCAGTGCTTCAGTTAAGATGAAGGACAGGCACAACACTGCAAAAATCATAGTCAAAAGGATGAAAGCCCCTAAGTCACTCAGGTATTCTTGGGAAAAATGTGACATCAAAGCTTGAATACTCTCAAATGATGGAAGCTGAACTAACCCCAGAACAGATTCAGGCTACAGAAACACAAGTAGGAGCAGTGTCAGAAGTGTTAGGTTGACGGTAGAGATACTAAGGCTGATGCTTTGAAATACATGTATTTGGAAAGATAAAAATTTTTAAATGATGCCCTGTTGGTAGGAAAAAGTGATGTTTTTTATTAGACCATCTGATGGCCTCAAGTCCGATAAACACCAATGTGAAAAGTAGGGACATGTTGGAAGCACAAATTATCCTTCAGAGCATCCTCATTGCTTGGAAGGGAAATGCCATTCTTTTGCACCAGGGCTTTAGTTTCTAAGTCATTCAGGACTTACCTACCCTATAGTCACAGAAATAACATTTCCTTTCCAGGGCAGATCAAGCTATCCCAAATACTACCTGGACAAGGTGCTTTGAAATTTGCTCTTTAATTGCTACACTGCTGTGTAGATCCAGCCCTAGACACATTTGAAAGTTCACTCGATAATATTTGTTTGTTCTTATACTCTTAACTACTGGACTTGTCAAATTTTAGATTTCACTGGTTATATTTTCCATCTGCACTTTCCAAAGAGTTACTCTATGGTAAACTGCATAGTTTTAGGGAATGCTTAAACAGAACACTTTCTTCAGTTAATAATCTTTGCAAAATAAAGAAGTTGAAAATGTGCATAATTTTCTGATGTTTGTTAGAAGACTGAACTATTCTCTCAGGTGTCTGGAAAAGATATGAATGTTCACTCCTTGTCTTGAATTATTAGCATGATAAAGAGATTGGCGTTTCCACATGTGTCCTCTAATGACTTCCTTCTGGAAAAAAAGAAAAAAAAAAAAAAAACATCCTCCACATATTCACATAAAGTATGTCAGCACTGAATGGGTGCAAACAAGGCTGCTTTGTTGGCATCACCTTGCTCCTTTTGTAATAAGATCTTTTAGATTTAGGACAGTAAGTAAGTCTATCACTGACAGATTTAAACAAAATGAAAGCCTGTGATAAAAAGCTGAAGGGAGAGTTCAGCTCGCTGAAAGAGTGCTCAGTAGCACTAGGCACTCCCAGTAATGTTATATATTTCCTTTTTCTCTGATAACTGAAAGCCAGGATTTTCACTACGGATACTGCTAGAAAACAGAAAAGAAGTAGAAAGGAAAAAGTCCAGTGAAATGCTTTATGAAGGGTCAAAGAAGAATGTCTAAAAGAAAAGCAACCACCAAAGAGTGCTTTAAGTGCTTCTGAAGGGTAATAAAGGTTCATTGTAAAACAGCTATCATTTTGAACTCTAAGTGTGCTGCTCCATGGAAAAAATTATTTGGGAGGCTGCCCGGGGGGGTTACTGGGAGCCTTAACATCATAAATTTAAGTCCTACAGGAGCTGGCCAAGGGAGTGAAGGAAGCAGATGTTTTTCCCAGATGACGGCAAATACATAAGCAGAGAGCACACTAACCAGCACCTTTGGAAAACACTGAGGGGACAAACTCAAACCCTTGTAAGGACTAGAAACAGTCCATTCCCAAAACCTGGGAGAGAAGGAATTACCCGAGTGAGGAGCACTGAGGCTGACTGTGCTCATAACTGGTATGCTGTCCCTGCAACGGATCCCGCCGATCGCAGCGCATATTTCCCAATGAACCTATGGGTATTTACCAATGAATTTGTGATTGGAAGACAGAATGGGACAGGGATCATTTCCCGTCATAGCCTGCAGCCACCCTGTCTCGGGAGTTAAGATGACTCAAGGGGGTTAAGATGGTTAAGATATGTCCCTTTCCATGTCAGTGGATGTCAGGACCTGCTCCTGGGCGTATTTAATGTTACTGAGAGAGTCAGGCACACAGCTGGAGCCTGGTTTGGTTTATAACTATGATTCATAGGTAAAACAATAGTTTGCAAAAAATGTTGTTTTACTTGATATATTTGACATTGTTAGCTTTATCTGCACAAAAATGGTTAGAAAGAGATCTGCAGGACCATCAGCAGGAGCAGTGCAGGTCACCTTCCCCTAACCCTCTTTCCATTGTTCAAAGAGAATCAAGTAGTAATGTCTATGATATCACGTTATGGAAGCTGTTTCCGAGCACAGCTGAGACACCGTAATCTAATCAATCATGATGACATTAGTAAGAAAACAAGCTTCAGTCTTAAAGGAAAAAAAAAAAGCCTTAGTTTCTTAGAACAATCTAGATAAAATAGAAGAAATTCAAATAGTATCTGAATTATTACCAGACACTATTCTGACAAAAGGTTCCTTTCTTTTCTAGCTCACCTTGGCAAATATTTTTGTGTCTTTCCAAAGTATCTCAGGAGATTACCTCATAGGTTGCACTGCACAAAGGAGAATTCTCCAAGCTGGAGCTGAAGGAGTGCACTCTGCAAGTGCATCGTATGACCTTGCTACAGCAAGGACTAGCAGAGAGTTTGTAGAGTTGTTCATCCAAGCCATGAATAATTACAAATCTTCCTAAAGGTACCTGAATTAGCCCTAAAATATCTTTTGTTAATAGTCACAGAAAACTCATGGTCTTCCACTTGTCTTTGTGTGGGGATATATACTTCAATTCCTATAACTTGCATGCAAGTATTTGACAAAGCATGTGCAAGTTACATTCTTCCAAATGTGCTCCAACTGAACACTTAGATGTGGCACTTCAAGACATGGTTTAGTGGACAGGGTGGCATCAGGTATACGGTTGGACTTGATGATCTTTGAGGTCTCTTCCAACCATAATGATTCTATGATTCTATGATTCTATATATGTGGGTATGCATATGTATGTGCTTGGGACATGAGCAAGGTAAGGGACTTAAGATACACACGTTTGGCAAAAAAATGTTTTGCCCAAATTTTCTTTAAAACATTTTGGATGACAGTGATGCCAGACTTACTTGGAGCCAACCAGTGTTACACAACTTGTTCGCTTCCATGTGGCTTGCATCCTATAAATCCTCTGCAAGAATATGTTCCTGAAAGGTGGGAGGTCAAAACGAATTCATAGGAAGGAAACAACTGATCCATAAGATTCAAATAGAAGAATGGAAAAAAAAAAACATCCCTAAAGGATAATTTTAAACAAAATGCTGATTTGACAATAATTTGACCTTTACTACTCCTGTATTATTGTTACTCTGCAGAACATTATCAGAATGAATACCTTTTAGCTTTGGCACAGCAAGTTGCAGCCTGATGCTGAGCTACATGTCAAGTATTTCTTGTCTCTCTGATAAAACATTTTTAATGTCTTGAGTACATTTAGCAAGTGATGGCTGAAATAAATGTGTGTTTGCAAAGAACATGCAGTTGGATATTCAGTATTTAATAATGAAGTTAAAGTTAGCTTCTGGTTTTAAGATGCCTTGATGTTTTGGGTACTTAACCTCCACATTTTCATCCTGTAAATGGTATGCAGGAATGGTTGAGGTAAAGTTTCATTTCACTGCCTTACTGTTTTTGTATTTCATAATCCATTGTCACTGTTGTTACCATGTAGGCAAACCTCTGAAATTCCTCAGGCAAGACATTGTGAATGGTGATTTCTTTCCCCTTTATAAGCTATTTACTGAATTCGCATTAATAGACACCCACTGAACTCTGCTTGACTGACATTATCAATAAAAGTGCACAAGTGTAAATGTTTATAATTTTTTTTTTCTTTCTGGGAGTGCCGCAGTTTCTGGAAGAAAACCAAAAATTTCTACAGCTATTCACCTAGGAGCAACCTGAAAAAATTATTTTTAATGCACCCCCAACTTCTGCTTGTCAGCCTTTCAAACCACCTCTCACGACCATTTTCTCCTCCACCTCCACAGCTCCTTCTCCTCTTCTCAACTCCCTGCCTGCTTTTTCCTTCGCCGTCCCACCGCCTACCCACCTGACATGCTGAAAGGGTAACTTCCCTCTCATGTCAGCTCATCCCCGATCTTTTTTCAGAAGAAGGAGTAGAGCAACACCAATTAGTCCCACAAATTCTTGCAGGAGTATCATTTAGTATGGAAAGAAGCTTCTAATTAAACATTTGTATGTCACTTCCCTCCTATTGTAATACTTCTTCAGAACTTTCCCATCTTAAAATAAACTTGACTCGTGACTAACGATGAGAGGTAGAAATTCAGCTGAAATTTGCCTCATTTTTTTTTAAGGGTTATCCGTCTAGACAATATCACCATTTTCCTCCTTCATCAGAAAAAATGGATGAATTTAAAGACTCCCCACTCTAACTTATCTGCAGTAATTGAGGAGGGGGTAACGTCTACTGAATGCCAGACTTCAAATAGCTTGAATATGTAAGGTTTCAAATACTTCATGAATCAGCATAAACAAATATATTTTTAGTAACGGTCATTGTATAGATGACATGAAATACTGAGGAAAAGAGAAAGAATTTGGGTAAAGAAGCTAAGTTGTGAGTTTTGAGGGACATTTTTTGATCCCTTCTCAAGACTGTTAATGCTCAGCAGTTATCCTCAGGCAAAACCCAGTAGAAATTTGGACCTGCTCAATACGTTACATATTTTATAGAAAACAGATTAGCTATATGTAACAGTGTCTTCTTTTCATGGTCTCCTGTGTCTAAAATATGAATATTCACCAACTATTCAAAACTGGAGACAGAAGGAAGCCAAGCCAATCATTTTAGTCCCTGGTCTAAGGATATAAATGATCTACATCCTAAATTTGATGGTGATGAAACAGATTATGACCATTTATCTGGACCGAGTCTGAGTATTGCCTCTTGACATGTCAAATTAGAGACTAGAGAACAAGGAAGCTGCATCTGAAAGGCAGGAGACATCTTTGGAATTGATGTGTTCCTTTTTAAAATGAAGCTTCTAGATGTTGTTTGGAGGAAGCAGCCTCTGCAAAGATGTGTTGGATGTAGATACAACTGTAAGTAAGCGATTAAGTAAACTACAGCTTCACAGAGAAAGATAAAATGGGACATAAATCGCAACTTCTCCCTTAATCTTAACATGTAATTGTTTGTAAGTAATGTATGTTTTCTTGTGCTCAAGAAAACAGGCCCTTTAAATAGCATCACATATTGATATTCCAGATATCATATTTTTTTTAAAAAAACTACCCTGATGAGTTTTGACAATAGGGACTTTTTAGATCTCTGTTTTGTTCTGCCATGGTTTAGAGAAGTCATAGAAAAAAACATGTTCTCCAGCACCTTCATCCTCATTCCAGTTACACATCAAGAGAAAATCCTTAAATCTCCTCATGTCTGATTATGGTGCCTTTAATTCGTCATACTTTTAAGGTCCCTGAAGTCTTGTGAGAGAGATCAGGTCTTGCTTGAGGGATCAAATATTTTAGGCAGGCTGCAATCTGAGCATTGCTAACAATAGAAACAATGACACTGAATTAGGGAAAAACAATTTAAATAACTTCTGTAGGTGGTAGGTAGCCTGTTCTGTTTTATTTTTGTGAAAATGTGTACTTATCAAACTATGTCTGAAATAAAAGGAATATTATATATTCATTTTTTATGCCCAGTATCCAGTTAAATAAATAAATAAATAGAATTGTGTAGTAGTAAAAAAAGAAAGGAAAAAAAAAAAACAGGAAGAAAAAATGGGAAATCCAGTAATTACTTTTCTTAATGTTCTGTTGAACATTATGGATTTATGATAGCAAATTAGACAACTTCTAAGATCAAATATTAAGCTGTGTTTGATTTGAAATACATAAAGCAATATTATTTTTATGATCAGTTCTTAGTCTTTAGGTAGTGATATGTGATAGCGTGCATCAGACGATTTACAAACGAAACTGAAGTTTCTTTTAGACAATCTTATCCTACTTTGCATGTCTATTATAGTCTAGGAGAATTACAAAGACACATCTACCGACAGATGTAGATGATTTTTAATCCTGAAAGTATTTGTGATCTTCTGAGTATTCACAGAATCAATCACTTTAACGATTTGGATAAGACATGGTATTAATTCTGAAAACTTGTATTCTGAATGAAAAAGTGAGCTCAGGTTTAAGTCTGCCATTGGTGTTACTGGGAGAATGACATGTCCCAGTTGCGCCTGGGAGTTGCTGTTACTGGGAATTCAGCACTTGGATGACAGAAGCGCCGATAGACCGCTGTGTTACGCTCTCTGTAAGGGCTCTTGCCCTCAAATAATTCCCAGCTGCTCACATCTTTACATGTTTGCTGTAGGACTAACCATACAGAAGTATGGAACTTTAAAAAAAAAAAGCTCAAAATTTTCACCTAATTTCTAATAGTACAAGGCTGGCTCAAAGCCCCAAAGTTGGATGGCTAATATCTCTGGAGAAACCTTGGTTGCATTCTAACTCCAGATATTTCTTCTAAATAATTTATTTATATAGAAAATTCATTAAAAGTGGATTTGGTAGTCCTTCCTCCATGTCTTATCTCTGTCTTTTCTGCAGGAGATCCTGTGCTGTAAAGCAGCTTTTGTACCATGAGGCCGGCACCGAACATGGGCTGTCAGCAGTGTCCAGCTCCTCCTGAGACATCAGGACTCTCTGCATAAGAAAAACAAGGCTAATAAAGAGATATCCTGCCTGTGGGTGTTAGCAAGAGACCGAGTCCCTCCCTCTGAAATAGCCATCTAGCTGATAGGGTTGTTTTCTCCAGGTAACCTTGCAGTAGCTACATTTTCCCGTGAAAATAAAGCTTCCTCTCTGCAGCAGTCCACGTTCCCCTCCTGTACTCTCCAGTACTTACAAAGCCCCATTCAAATCACCTTTGTTACCACAAGTGAACGACAGAACAGCTGATCCGTAGTAAAATGAACTCACTCTAGCCACAGTGAACTCACTCTAGCCACAGTCGTAAAAG
>NW_009600417.1:0-15963 GCF_000690535.1 Cariama cristata
CACGCGTGGACTTCCCCACGGGTGGGAATGCTAAGGATGGTAGCAGGGCTGCTGGTTTTTAATCCCCCGGTGCGAATACGCTGCCGTTTACACCCATCTTGGAGTGGAGTGGACACGCAAGATGTGAAAAAAACAGCCTGGGGTTTGGGGGGGAGCTGTTATCTCCCTTAGTGTTTCCAGTGTCACCAGTGAGTGTGTGGGCTGGCGGCATCCCCGCAAGCCCCCCCCCCCCCCTGAGTGGTGAACCAGCCCCGACGCCGCGATGATGGCCGTTGCGACGGGACCAGGTCGTGGTCCGCACCGTCGTCTTTGGCAAAGGAGCAGCCCGTTACGCTGCTAAACGAGAGCAGCATTAACGATTCCCACCCCGTCTTAATGAGATATTTCTGGTTTTTAATGCAGTATTTGACTCCACAGCAGCTCACTCCACAGCATGCCGGACCTTTACAGGAGCGCTGCTCCTCCGAAGGTTAAAATAGTCGATATTTCTTTCTGGAATTTTCCTAAATGTAGCTGAAACAGCCTTTGCTCTATCCCTTCCTCCCTCACCCCCCCAAAAATCCTCCGACGTGAGTCTCGGTAGGACCTGCCGTAAGTTCAGAGCCGGGCAGTTTGCCGCCCTTCTGCTTATAGATGGGCTTCCTCCTCCATTTACGTTTTCATATCCTGAAATCAAGCTGAGATTAATAAAGTCAGGAGCATGAGCTCAGCAGAAATCATGGCTTTCACATCCCTCGCTGCAGTGCGTGTTACCCTGCCCATCGGCATATAAAAAAATAATCACGTAACGGCAAAGGAAGGAGGAGAGTCGTGCTATGGTGAGAAAAAACAGCCCAGCATTTTGCTAAATCCATAATGAAGAGCTTTAATATATTGCTTTGTAAATAGATTATTTGTTGGAGAAATGGGTTTCTGGCCAGCTTGAGCATTTTCCTGACTCTTTTCCCAGGGGAGTGCTAGGAAATGACAGGGGAACGCTGTCTTCTCGTCTCTCCTGACAAGATGTGTGTGGATGTGGTGGTGACGGGCTGTGGATGCTTAAGCCTGATCTTACTGAGCTGAGCTTAACCTCGGGTGCCAGCAAACTCTGATTGGAGTCAGAGCGGCTGCGTTATCACTGAAGAGCATCTTCTCTTCAGCCCGTCATCCTGGAGTCATGTGATAATCATGATTTCCCCTATGTCTTTGAGTAAACTCATCCATTTCAGTGACTTTTCTCATTTTTAATTTTTTTTTTTAAATTAAATCAAGAGGATTTTCTTTGCCTTTTTCCATTATGAAGGCTCTCCCAGCCTTTGCTCTCACTCCTGGCCATGATTTTTCATCTCCAAGACCGTTTGGAAGCTGTCAGTCCGGCTGCTGACAGTAGGGAAGGTAATTCAGCAGCCCTGGTACACGACTAATAAGCTTTTGTTTCCTGAGCTATCAATGATGATGCGACTATATATATATTTATTTACTTATTGCAATCAACATATGAATTGGGATGGCTTTAGAGATGTTTCATCTTTACTGAAAGGCCTCTGGTCTGTCAGTGATCCCTCTGAAAAAAATTCGAAAAAAGCTTTATTTGAATTCCCTGATTCTCTTTATTTTTTAAAAAAGTATTAAGATGTAGGCTCAGTTTTGCAGAGTGTGCGTCAGAGTTATTTCTTCTCTGCATCTGAAGCTCCAGTTACGATTTATAAAGTTCACATTTTTATCTTTTTTCTTTTTTTTTTGAATGAGGAAGCTGCATTTTAAGATTCAAAAGTATCAAATGGCTGACGTGACATCTGCTGGTGCAATATCTTTCATAAACACCAGCACTTATATATGCCCTCTAAAACTCAGACTAGCAAACCTTTGGGATCCTTTACTAGGAAAATCTAACCATCTAAATGATTTATGTCTGAATTATTTTTATCTAGGGTGTTCATGGTGATTTTAGCGAGTGTTCATCACGTTTGCAAAAAAACCTCTGAGAATGTGAAGCATGTGAGGTCAGGCACTCGAGAAACGTGAAACCTGAGGTTACCTGCACAACCTTAATTTAGCTCGTTTCAAGGTAGGGCTGTACTAGAAATCCTAATCACCCAGGTACGCCACTTGATTTCTGGAAGGAGGGTATTCAGCTCCGGATGGAAGAATGGATTGCTCCTCTGCATCGCCCACAAGTCAACAGGGGGAGTACTGGGAGCACCGGGATGGTGCTGGTCCCTCCACTGGTTTTGCAGCTTGGCACCACTGGGCAGCTGGTGAGGAAGAGCAGGGTTCACCATTACAGCCTTGGGACCAAGCATGCCACATAGTCCTGAAGCCTTAAATACCTCGAGTCTAACAAAAATGTGAGCGAATGTGATCCAAGAGTTTCTAAAGCCATTTGGAATGGTTGGTTTTGGTGGGCATAGTGTGGCCATTTTCTGCCAAATTCTAGTTCTGTCTCCAAACTGTGCAGCTTTTGAATATAATTCCTTTAAAAATACATTTATTAGGGAGAAAACAAGGTCATTGAGCTTCTTAGCATCTTAGTTGGTCAAACTTGATTTCAGAAATTCCTGTGTCACATCGGTTTATAAATAAAATGGGATTGCAGTTCCACTTACACACGAAATACTCGAGAAGTATGAAGGCAGACCGAGCGCCTGAGAAGAGCGGCCATCTGCAGGAAGGAACCTCGTTGATTTTAGACGGGTTGTTTTGCTGTTGTGTTGCCCTGAGGTTGAAGGCATGTTCGTTTGTGAAGCTCCCGGCCTGATCCTGGAGTCTGACTGCCCAAGATGGGCTGGGTGCAGGTTTCAGCTTTAGAGATAGAGGAGAGGTTTGTGTTGAGGTTAAGAAGAGCATCTTATTTTCTCAGGCTTGGGTCCTGCATGCCTACGTTTGCTTAACTTCCTCTTGAGTGATCGGGATGTCTCTCTTCTCTAAAAAGTAAACATGAGCATAAATATTTAAAGGATAGCAGCTTAAGTTTGCAAATTTGAGACTTTCTCTAGCATTCCTTTGGAGAAAAGCAGTATCATCAGAGATTTTGGTTGTGCCTGGGTAGTTCCCTGCCCTGGGAAGAAGCTGGTTAATTGTTTGGACTTTCTGCTGCAAAAGTATTACGTGGTGTTTCAGGTTAGATGGCTGGGATTATCACAAATCTTAGGTATAAGTTTCTTAATTAATTGTAAGGATGAAATGCTGCTGACAGGATGTCTGTAGATCATCAGAATTGAGATTATTTTTATAGTCCTTTATTTTTCTTTTACACAGGCCAAATTTTTCCATAGGATTTGAGTGTATGTGTGAAGGCGCTCAGGGTTGAGACTATATAAATCAAACATGTGAAACTCTTGCCGGATAATGGATAATTACAGGAAAAATGGAAATGGAATAGTCTTTGTTTTCTCTATGTGACTCTTTAATATTAAAATCTTGCTACCATGTTTGGTAGGTTGAACGCCATGGTGTGATGTACATCTCACTCCTGTGACTGCATCGATGTCTTAACTTCTGTATCTTGGAATTAAAACATTTAAAAGCAAACTCAACAAACCATATGGCCTCAGAAAATATAAATATTCTGAAGGGAAGCATGGTGAGCAGTGATTTTTAGAATTGAACTAATTTTTGTATCTGTTTTTAAAATATTATCAAGAGTTACAGCTCTGCTAGTCATCATGGTAGCATTTTTTTTTTCTGTGGGGAGGACTCCTATAACAGGTACCTATGGAAAAGTCTTATAGGTGAAGTGAGAGCTGTATGTCTTTGCCACAAATGGTTTTTATTTTTAACAAAACCCCCATGATTTTAATGTTACCCAGTAGCGTACTGCTGCTTCTAGGTTTGGTTTTTTTTTTTCTTTCTATCACTTTCCTCCAGTGGAGGACCATAGGATCGCTTAGGTTAGAGGAATCTTGGGAGGTCACTTGGTCCAAAATCTTGTTCCCAGCAGGGTCAACTGCAAGGTCAGACTGGGTTCCTCGCAGCTTTAGATGTCTCATGTCAGTTGTCTTCCACCTGTGGTTTGCAGATTGCAAGAAGAGAAGGGAAGGGCAGCAGTTTGAGCTGTGTTGCGTGGAAAGTGTCCAAGGAGAACATGATTATATGCGATCTATGGCAGTGCTTGTTCATGGAGCATAGCCTTCCACTTCAGAGCATGTTAAACTGCCACTTTGCGCCGCATTTCCATGATTTCATTAAGCTGATCTAGTAGCAGGCTTCAGTCAAAAGAGGATCTGACCTGGCTGAAGTTAATCTTGGGAGGGGAATGGGGATAGTCCTTTCCCAGGTTGATTTGCTTATAATCAGCCCGAAGCTGGCAAGTGGCTGGCTCTGCACCTTTTTGGTGGAAACTCCTCAGAGGTGAAGTGGTCACACACCTTTTTTCTAGACAAAATTAAAGAAATAAATACCTGTTGATTTAAGGATTATAGTTACTCCCCTGATTCCTTCCTGCCATTAAAATCTTGCATTGCAGTTCCTCTTTAGGCACGGATGGGCATCCCTTTGGAGGGGGATGAGACATCTCTTTCTTGCATAGGGTTCTCATATGCCTGTGGCTGTCCACACTGTGCCAAGGCACGGTGTTTTGTTTCTGTGAAACGAAGCCGTGGGCTGCTGTTTTGGGCTCTCTTGGTGTTTCTTGTCAGCCCTCTTTAGGGTTTCTCTCAGAGCCTTGTGAAGAGACGGAGCTAGGTCTCCTGCCAAGCCCATCATCCATCAAGGGAGATGAGTCTTAAGAGTGGGAAGCCCATGGTGCTCTGATGATGCTTCGGAGTAGGACAGTGATGAGGCTGGGTCCGTTTCTCATCCTAGCTCAAGCATGTTGTCCCTGTGTACAAACTGACCTCGATGCCAACAGCTGGAAAGAGGGCCAAAGCTTTATTTTCCTTGCCTTGAGAAACTTGTAGTCTCAGCACACGATGCTGTCATGGAAGAGAAAGCAGACAGGAGCTACGTGAGCTGGTGAGGCAGCAAATTATCGTGCTTTTGTATGGCCAGATACACAATATGTCCAAGTTTGGGTATAGATACTTGTGCTCTCTCTACATAAAGCACCCAGATACAAACTGGGGTGCACTTGGACCCTTCGAGATGCGGCTCTCCATCCTCCCCCAGGAATATTGATAGGGTCCCCTTAGCTGCATCCTCTTGCTGTTGATGTGAAATAAGCACGCGAGAAGGCTCAGCCAGCTGCATCTCATTCAAGCTCTCCACTTGCACACCTACTGAGTTATATTGCTTTTTTTGTAGCTACACGCCTGACTTAAAGCAAGACGCAGGCGTAGCTCTGCTGTGGTCTTCCTTCGCCTCTCCGTTGGGTTCTGGTGTACATTTAAAATGTCTCTTCCAGGTCCCAGAGAAGGTTTATGAAGTCCCTGTAAGTGTCAAGGTCCCTAGGACTAGGCTGGCTGTAGATGTAGGTCAATCGCCCTTGAGGGGAGGGCTGGGTCAGGCCCTTTCAGCCCTGGCATTTTCAGTGGTTCAAACTGGATGCTCAGTTTCTCTTAGAGAAATCATCTTGGTTTCCATCCTACAACTTGTAGGAGTTACGCAAATACCTGTTAGGACCGATGGGGAGTAGAGCAGTGGTCTGTCCCGCTTGGATACTGTGTGCCGTAGCAAAGGAAAAATATGTTTTAAACCACACTAATTGTAATTCACGGAAATACTGCGTTTGGCGTGGAATGGGCTGCTATTCAATACTTTTACTTTTCGATAGTTAACTATTTATTTAGGATTTAACTGAGCATACTGGGTATGTAAATACTCATTTTTTTCCTGCTGTTGCTTCAGTTACCGCTTATATTAATGTAAAAAAATAGCAAAAATAAGTGGATTTCAATATAATTTTTGAGTCTTATTTGCTGATCTCTCCACCTTGAATCACTTCTATTATACCCCAAAATGACCTCCAATCATGGAGTTACTCCTCCTTCAGATGCCTGTTTAGAGTCTCTGCTTTTATCCATCAAAGACTGATAATCTGACAGCCTCTGTGCTGTTTTTTCATCAAAATTCTTAGAACTATCTTCTACTTGTAAAGCATGACATTTAAAAAGTTGTATGATCCTGGATATGATGTATCATGGTTGAGTATTAATGGAAGTGGAGTGTCTAGTACACATAGATGTATCTTTGACAAACCTGAGCTTTAAAACCCAGACTACGAATGTTTTTGATAGACTGCCAAGAATTCTTTTATTGTATTCGGCATCTACATGGTTGATTTTGCGGGATGAACTTAAAACAAGTTAACCAAAAATATTTACTTTAGAAGACTTCCGTAAGTCTACTGTCTTTTTCATACTTTACATAAATACATAGACCGAAATAAAATTCTCAAAAACACCGACGTTTTTACTTTTACAGTGCTTGTCTAAGAACTGTTAGGTTGGTTTACGTTTGTTGGGTGCATAGGACAACACCCCCCCGGGAGGAATTAGTAAATGATTTAATTGTTAAGGAATGTAGTCCCATTGCGCAAAAAAAATAAATAATTGAATGCAGTAGATCATTAGAAATATAGCACTTGATTAAAACTATGCCAACCAACTTTCTAAGATTTTGGTATAAGTGTTTTTTGGAAGAGGGAGGTTATGTTCCTAAATAACCCTTCTGGGGGTTGCTTTGAGAAATGTAAGTGCAGGAGAACCGGTTGCTGCTCCTTAATTCACCAGTTGCTCAGTAAGCGGGGGATAATTATGTGGGTTTTATTGCTGCTGGTGGTGGTAAGGATGGCTGAACAACTCCTGCCCGAAGAAGAGACTTGGACAGACGTTGTCTAAAAGCAGAGCCACTGTTTCTTCTGCTTCTTTTCGTCAGAAAATAACGTTACAGCCCTGTGGTGGGAAGGGCTTGCTGGAGAGAGATGCTGTGGACAGGCGGCTTGGTCTGGATTTGGGCCACCTCATTTGCAAAGCGAGGCGAAACATCTCGGTGAGCAACGAGGGCATGCACTACGTGTTTCATCCTTCACAACAAAACCGTTGCATAAATAATCTGCACAGGCAGGCGCTTACGTTTCATGTCAGAAGAGCAGACTTGTTTGCTGTAGCCATCGCCTCGGATAATCTTATCCGGAGGCGCTTCAGTGTGCCTGGAAGGTAAGTGAGGA
Source organism: Cariama cristata (assembly GCF_000690535.1). Lineage (NCBI taxonomy): Eukaryota > Metazoa > Chordata > Aves > Cariamiformes > Cariamidae > Cariama > Cariama cristata. Next base: position 7,085 of record NW_009600417.1, read on the forward strand.
GATAGGAGGACAATGCAGAGCAGAGGTCAGGTTTGAGGTGCCTGCAGTGGATAACAAGGAATCTTAAGAGTATTCTTCTACTATGAACAGAATGACCTAACCAAAAGCAAATGAGGAGTCTCAGGTATGATTTTATAAACAAAAAAATAATTCTTCTGCTCACTGCCTAACCTTGTTTGACTCTAGTGATCGCCAAGTGCATCTTGACTTGTCAAAGCACAGGACCCATTTCAGAGTGTAGTTGTGTTTCTCCAAATACATCTCTGATTTCACTGCAATCTGCAGTGATTTGGTTAAGGAATTTGTTAGCATTAATAAATATTAGCAATAATATTTCTTCTTCTAAGGCTGAAATGATACCTCTAAGAAATAAATTGCCCAGAAAGATGACTTAGCAGCAGTTGCCTATCACTTTCCCGACCACGTTTGCTGCCACTCTGTGGAAGAGACATGGACTCATGTGCATTGTTTCAGGCTCAAATCCCTTTTTAATTACAGGAGGGGAGCTGCAGGCCTGCCTTCAAATGTATTGATTCTGAGTTCAGCTGTACTATGCGTCCTGTTTCTATTCCTCTCCCTCCATTTATGTGGTTTAAATACCTCTCTAGAGCCATTGCTATTTGTCAGTGGTAAGCAATACAATAAATATGAGGAGAAAAAAAAATATTAAAAAAAAAAAGCACCTCCATAAAATGGGATAAGTATAATGAAATAGAGAAAAAAAGTGAGCCCTGATGTCTATGTCTGCGGTATTGAGAATTCATCCTCCCACCTAAAAGTCTTTGCTGGAAAGAAATAAGATCTGAAAACTGAAACAAGGGGGGGGGAAACCCCAAACCTACCTGAATATTTTCCTCTGTTTTGTTCTTGTTGAAGGAAGGTGTGAATCTTGCCCACAGTGTTCGCTGGCTGGGCATTTAGCGACATAAGGAGTTTCCTCCTCTGGTTTACTTCTCTGCAGTGCAGCTGTCCTACTTGAACGCTGCTTTCATTTTTGTTTTGTCTGGGAAGATGTGAAACTTGAGGAGTAAAAGCTGAATGAGAAGTTTTATGCGGTAGTTGTAGTTTAGTGAATGGCCCCCATGCGAGATCTTCAGTGCTAAATATGAACCATTTTCAATTGCATGCAAAACTCGTTTAAAAACTCTGTTTAAAAGTAGCTCAGTGTCTGATATTCATCATTCAAGCTGTGTGGTGGGGAAATTGCAATCTTCTCTCTTGCGATGTGTTTATTTTTAGTAAAAATGAAATCCTTGAGAGAATATCTCTTCTTTCAAGCAAAAAGGAAAATATTGAAATTAAAACCTGCAGACATGGATTTAAAATATTTTAGGTGCAGTTTTTCTGTGTTATTTCTAAGTTATTTTTACTTGAACATGGACTGTCCTCTGCACTGAGAAAGGTGAATATTTTTTTTGTTTTGTTTGGGGTTTGTTGGTGGTTTTTAGGACTGGATCAGCTTTCTTTTCTGCTGTTTAGGTTTTCTGGGAGTATTAATCTACATACTTTTCTTTCAGGTATGCTCTTCAGGGGGTGGAGGGGACAAATATTCAAAAAACTTGAACAATTTTCCTTAGGTGAAGGATCATTACAGGTTCAGATGCTGCTGTTATTAGTGAGACTCCCGCCAGCTGCAGTTTAATTTTCTAAATGTATAAATGTCAAAATTCCTGATCGCTATGGAAGTATGTGTATTTGTGTGCTTTGGGGAGGTGTAGCTCTGAAAGGCCAGGATAATATTTAGCGAATGGCCACTGATGGATTTGAAGAGGAGAACTTTGGTCTCAGCTGGTAATGCTAATTAATCATCAAAAAATGCAACTGTTTTGGTTTCTAAGCTCCATGCAACAAAAAAGCTTCATGGGATGCAAAATAACTGTAAAGCTGCAAAGTCAAGTGTGAAAGTTGCGCAGAAAATAGTGTGTTAGGGACTTGGTGCACACCAGTATTGTGCTTTGTAGACCTTGAGGTGCTTCTGCTGGTGGACACCTTCTTCAGGACCAGCCTCTTAGAGATGGGAGAAGTAAAATGGAAGGAAATGAAGCTCAAAACTAAAAAAAAAAAAAAAAAAAAAAAAATTCCTCTGGTTTAGTTTTAGTTTTTAGTTTTCAGTTTTAGTTAGGCTGCAGTGTCATCCTTATGTGAAGACCAAGACAGAAGATGCCATGGTGGTACGGAGGACATGGGTCAGGCCAGGTTAGACCTGCACGCTTCGAGATCACCCTGTGTGCTTTTGCTGGCATTGCTTAGGACTGCTGCTTCATTCTGCACCTTCCTGTGCTCAGCAGCTCTGCAAATCCAGACCTAAGCTGGGTTTTGGGGTTTTTTGGGCTTAGGTTTTTTCCTGTTTGTTTTCTTTTCTTTTCTTTTTTCCCCCAAGTACCTAAAAATAGCCACAACTCTGGTCACCTGGTAGGAGTCGTTGCCTATTGTAGGGGCAAGTAGGGAAGTAAATTTTCTTTGGTGGCATTTGCTTGCTGATAAGACTATCTTTTTTTTTTTTTTTTTAATGCATTTCCTTTCCTCATTCTCTACATGCCTTCTAATGTCTCAAGAAACAAGGTGTGGGTCCTTCTGGTGCCTTAGTGAAGAACCGAATAATTCTCTGCATTTTGTGTGTGTGCCGAGACGTGCAGCAGTGCAAATCCTAGGTGGGTGAATTTAGTGTGGACAGCTGTGCAACTGTATTTTATTTTCAGGAAAACAAGTATTTTGCTAATGTTACAAAGTATGCCCAAGGGATTAGCTTTGCAGGTGAAATTTTCATTTGGGTGAGCTGCATCATTCAGTATAACATGCCTGAAAATGGTGAATACACATTTGTTCTTGCTTTTTTTGTGGTTTTAATTTTATTTTTGTCCTGAAACAGTTAATGGCACAGCATATGTTGATTTTTGGGCAAACACAATACGAGGCAGTTGCTGTGGTCTGCAGGGTGTGGCTCAGAAAGGTCTTGTTTCTGATTCCCTTTGCTAGGCTGAGCTGGGAAGGGCTAATTATAGAGACAAACTGGGGAAGGAAGAGAACGGGGTCAATTAGAGCATCCAGCACAGTTTCCTTTAAATTAGTGGTTGGACTGGATAGATTAAAACAAAAACACAGGAAAAAAAAAAACCAAAACAATAAAGATGCATAGAGCGAGATTTCAAATGCTGTGGCGTGGAGCGAGATCGGCAACTACAGCAGATGTTTTGCAGTTTTGGTTAGCTTTAAGTAAAGAATGTGTTGAACTGGTAGTTTTATTACCAAAATTGCCAAATTGAACTGAAAAGACAGAGGAGATAATCCTACTGTTTTGCCTCTTTAATATGTTTTTGAATATCAATAGGTTGTGATACTGAATGAAGCAAAGAAATGCCTTGCCCCCAACCATTGAGTAAAACAGATTTTCTGTGAAAAAAGGAATTGTGCCATAATTTTAAGTCTGTAATACTGAAGATGTTATGCTTTCATAAAAAGACTACATTGCCCCCTGTATCTTATGTAATTGTAAAATGGATCAATTTTGGCTGTGTTTTATCCCTAGTTGGACAGCAAACTGGGGCTAAACTTCTTTTTCTTGAGGCTGTCTTATGGGTTTAAAATTATTTTTTTTTCCGGATATATGTATGAACTAACTCAGATTAGAGGACATAGTATTTAAAGAGGTGATGCAGACGCAGTACAAGCTCTTGGCTTGTAGCTCCACAGGTGTGGAAAGCAATAAACCCCTATGCCAACTGGAATTTGTGCAAGTCCTTAAAAAGAGAGGGGGAAAAAAAAAAAGCTTTTACGATGCTCTTACCAGATGATCCTTTCAGTCCCTTAACACCACCTTGTCTCAGTTTTTCTCCTTTTAGGAAAAAAGCATTGGTTGGCAAACCCTCCCTGTTTCTGCTGTGTATTTTTGCTTCTCCTTTGCCGGACTGCCTGCCTGGCGGCATGCAATTACTGAGAATTGCGGTGGAGAAATGGAGATGGCAGAGCAGGGAGAAAAATCCCAAGTTTCATCTGTGCTTTTCAATCCAGATTGGCAAGTTCCTTCTGCCGGTGGCGTGACTCATCCTGGGCTTCCTCACTGGAGGCCGCGTCTGGCAGGGCATCAAAGGAGCGGCCCATGCTTTCAAACCAGAGCTGAACCAGGACCTTCCTTGAATGAAGGCTGTTTTTCTGGTCCTAAGATCTTTCATTGCACAGAAGACTGTGAGATACACCCAAATCTCAAGGGAATTTATGATAAACTCGATCAATTAATCCTGACGGTGAGAAGGGTTTCTTCTTATTGCTTTGAGTAAGACACGTGCTTGTCCAGAGAGTCTTGCCCAACTGGAAATGGGTTGGAAAAGGCCCTTTGAGATCAATGATGCAATCAGCAGAAGAGTTTTTTTTCACTTTTTAGTTTCTTTGATAGAGCTGATATATGTAGGGTTTTAGTGTGTCAGTTAGGAAATTCTTAGGCTAGGAAGGGAATTTTTTTTTTTTTTTCCTGAAGATATAGGTAGGGGTGCGGTTTGCCAGCAGAGACTCCTGCCCTCCTCTCCTTCGTTCTCCTGATAAAACTAACAATATAAATGCTTCTCCCTCATTTTTAATTAAATCAAGTTAGCTTTAAACCTTAGAAAGAGTAATTTTTTTCACAAGCTTACTTATTCAGAGCAAGGACTGTGAGTAGTTCCACCAGGAGGAATTTAGGATGGTGCTGCTGGCAGGGAAAGACACAGCTGGATCTAGGAGAGGACATTGATGTGCAGGGTATGTCACCAGTGACTTCATGCAAGGACCTTCTTGTTGTGAGCTCTACTCTTGTTTTTAGGGATTTTTTTTCAGCTGAAACGCATTGCCAATGTTTTGTAGGTTTCTAATACTATTTTATAAATGGTTTACAGTATGATATAGTATTTTTAGTCTGACTCTACTTGTTTATTGTATTGCCTGTGTGCCTTAGTTACAGCCCCACGTCTCTTGCAGAAGTTGCGAACAACTTCATCATTTCAGATGGACCCATACAGTCTACCAAGGAGGGTGACAAAAAACGTTACATTAGTGCAGGATCTTGGCATACCTACAGCCTTGGCTGTGGGATTTTTCTGCTTTGTAGTTGTTGTGTAAGGGAGAGAAAAGCTTGAGAGAATGTGAAAAGGATGTATAAATATTTAGAGGCTGCCTCTTTCAAATGTGTGATGGGAGAGTCTTGGAAAATGAAAGTGGTGGTGTTTTTTGTGTTTGTGTTTTTTCTTTCTTAATGGGTTGGAAATGGAGATCGGCATCCGGAGATGGCAGATGAATCAACCTCTTGGTAGTGATCTTAAAAGTATACATGAGGAAGAGCATTAGAGGATCAGACAAAAAATGCAAAGTTAATTCAGTAAGGATGTATTAGGATGCAAGAGAAGAGCAGCGCGGTTGTATAAAAATTATTTTTGCTGCAGTGTCCTGGCAGGGTGGGGCGGGGTAAGATTGCCTTTCCCTGATCAGCGGGAAGATGTTCCACCAGCTGAGATAAGTGCCCAAGAAGGGAGTTTTACCTTTTTTTTAATTATTATTATTTTTTATTTTTCTCTCTCTGTTGGGTTTAGCCCCTTCAATTTTTATTTAGGTAGTGACATTTTAAACACCATATCACTGTGGTTCCTCTTTTGCTGCCGCGTCGCATACGCATTTCTTTCCTTCCCCCACTTCTTGGTTATTTCATGTGTGTGACAGAGTCCACAGCACAGAGCTGTTACAGTTTTCATATCACCTTCTTATTCTGCATCTATATTGTGCAATCTCTGGAGTTTCGGTGGGCTGCTGTAATACTTATATTTAAGCAATTTTTCTTATTTTTTTTTAGGTGATGTTGGTGTGTCAATCAGTGCATTCCCTCCTCTCTTTTTGTTACACAATGTTTTGTGAATATTTAGGACATTTTAAAACCAAGGTTCCTACTTTTTTTTGCAAAGTCATCAAAGCTCTACATTTTTATTTCGGATCATTTCCCGCAGAGCGCCGAGTTGATTTTTCACGTGTCTCTCATCTGTCAGCACAACTGTTGAGCAAGTGAAACGTCACCGTGTTGCCGAGTTCTTTTTCGCTTTTCAGTTTTGAATTAATGCTTTAGGTGAGAGCACTGAATTGCAACGTATTGCAATCTGTGAGGTGCTCAGAATATCTTACGACTAAGTTGGCTCTGTTTCTAATTAAGATTTTAGATGGTCACCTTTAGGTAGTTAAATGTGAAAACTGTACCTGAGTGTGGAAAGTGGCTTTCTGTAGGCAAGCGTGCTGAAGAAGGTAATTCTTTGCTAGGTCTGTGCGAATGACTTCAGTAGTCTTATTTAATTTTGCATGGGCTTAGATTTCTGATCACGCCCAGTGCTGTGTACAATTTAATTTTTTTTCCCCGTTACAGTATGCTTAGCCCAGTCAAGATGTTATATCCAGCTTTAATTTTCTCTGTTTCCTATGATTCTCTGTTAACTCTCTTCTCAGGAAATTAGTGGCTTCCTGCGAACTTACTTGTAGTTGCTGTTGGCCGAGAGAAGTGAGGTGAATGTCTACGCAATGAAATATGATGAAGTGTTTGGGAAGATCAGTTTGGAAGTTCCAGGGTGGTGTTTTTTTTTTTTTGTTTAAGGCATTGTTGAGCTGAAAACCCGCAGCAGCAGCACTTGTATTAATCTTATTTACTGGTCTTTGAAGAATATCTGATGCTATTGTCCATTCCTTCATACGTGAAATCTAATCTTTGCTTGAATTAGCCTTTGTAATAAGGTTCCCGCTTGATAAGCGAGTAGACAAATATTAGGGCATTGCCACCAAGGGCTTTATCCTTCACTGAGATAAAGTGGTTGAGCTTGAACGTAGGTTATTTATGCACAGAAAACAGACTTATCAGTGTTCCTGAATTACCCCTATTGCAGAGAGCAGGCACTCCTGCCCCTGAAAAAAGCTGTATTTAGCTAGATTGCTTCTTCCTTGTCACAGAAATAAAGCATTTTCCCATTTTTCCATGTGGATGGTATTTCTGGTGCTGCCTATGGCGTGCACGCAGAAAATGCATAAAGAATCCGGTGTCCGTGGGCAGCTCCCGCGTCAGCCCAGGGCTTCCAGCGCTGTGGCTGAAATATGTGCAGCCTGTTCCCTTGGCGCCTACGTGGTCTGGCGACCTGGTGAGGAGGAGGAGGATGACGATGGGGACCAGAAGCAGATTGTAGCCATTGCGAATAAAACCACTTGTCCATCCTGCTCTGGAGGGGAGGGATCCCAGAGGTCGAGCATTTTCTGCTGTGGAACATAACCAACGAGTTGAGCTGCACCAAGCCTCAAAGCTTGAGCGAGATATGGTATCAGTGTTGAAAGGTGGCTGATGTTGTGGGGCTGGTGGCTGTTACTCATTTACTTCTGTTCAGGCTTGGAAAGCATAGGCACAAGGGAAGGTAAAAATCATGTTAAATGAGGTACTTCTAAAGTGTCTTTATGACTTCCCAGAGTGCTGGTGGTTGTGATATGGATCTTTTTACTTTTTTGGGAGGGAAAGTGGGGAGAGAAAATTGCTTCCAGAGGTCATCGTGCAGCTGATGAGAGAGGTAGCACTAGGGTAGAGATGGCAGGTATTACAGACAGAGGAGGTTTCTTCCTGTCCTTATGCAAAATGCTTGTCACAGCTTTGTGTTATGGCGGAATCCTTTGCAAAATCACACTGAGATGCCCCTTGGAGAGCACCCCCTTGTCAACTCTTGCAAAGCATAGCAAGGCTGCCCATGAAATGGCTGTGCTCAAGATGAATCTGAAAAAAACTTTGAAGTTCTTCATCATGTTATGGGAGATCAAGTAAACTATTCTCACTTCATCATATTTCTGTGTAAACTCATTAGCTAACCTTCTCTGCTTTATATTTCTCCTAATTCATATTCTAAATGCCCTAGTACCACCATTTGGTGGCTTTGATAATCATTCATGTGAATTAATCATTCTTTGTATTGGCATATAATGGTGCTTTGGTTTGCTCTGGTTGTAGTGCAGAGTGAAGGAACCTGCAAAACTTCAAGGAGATAAGGGTGTACCGAAAGAGATGGGAGTGTGATGTAGCAGACTCTGTAGTTTGACAAAGTCAGTAGCCAGATCAGTATGTTGGAGTCAAGTTGTGTGATACACAAAGTAGTCATCAACTTCGGTAATTTCCATGGAGGTAATTCAAAATTCAATTTGAACGGATCATAAAATATCCATATATTAATTTTGAAAGCTTCTGTGTGTCTGGGTCTTGCTTGGTTTTCCTCTCATTCATGCTCCTGTGGATGTTTGCCAGCAGAACTCGTGGGACTAAAACTTCCTAACATCTTCTGGTTGGCCTTGGTTTAGTAATCCGTCTGTGTCATCCACCTTAGAACTGAACTGGTAACCAGAGTCCTTAGGCATGGAGAAGACAGACAAGCTGATGTATGTTTTCCTTTGGAAATTTCCCCAAATCTATCTATCGGTTGCTTTGTAGGCCTTTCAACCTAACAGGATTTCAGGTGATTGGTGTGATGGGCCTTCACTTCCCTCATTTGGAGGGAGTCAACCCCTTTTCTACCTGCCTGATCCAAAGTCAGAGTCCCGCTGTGGATGTGTTCAGCCAGAGTTGTTTGTGCTATTGGCACGTGAAATGTAAAAAATACTTGCCATCCCTAGAAATGTTTTCAGTTGACTCATTGACTGGCTCTATGGTAAGCCCGCCTCAATTTTGGCTTTCCTCATTTCCGGTCGCAGAAGGCAATGGCCAGATGATCCCAGGGAAGGAACATAGTGGAAGATGTTACCTCCTCTGCAGGAACGTGCTGTCCCCCTTGATTTAGTTGGCTTGACCCAGTGCTTCTAATCTGCTTCAGTGAAAAACCAGCTGGTTTAACTTCCCCCAGTGAGTATTGACACTCTTT
>NW_009600417.1:15994-48276 GCF_000690535.1 Cariama cristata
CTGGCAAACTACTAAGGGTCAACCTGAAATGAGATGTCATCCATTGCCACAGCCCTCCATGTGTGTATGCAAGGAACTGCTGGGATCCAGATTATTTATTTATAAAAACAAATTAGAAGCATGTTTTCCATGGCTGCTCGTCAAAGAAGCCTTTGTGATTTATGCTCTTGCATCTTTTGCATCTGAGATGAAAACCAGCATGGCTAAATGATGAGGTTCAGGGTGATACAGGCCAAACAGATGCACTTCAGAAAATGAAACTTCAATCTTGGATTTACTTAGCTCATTTCCTAGTGTCATTACATTATCTGGATGATGAATGTGCTTTAGTTGTGTGATCCTACACTGAATATATTTTTAAACATTTTTTTCACGCTTCCTTCTGTTGATCTCATCACATAGCCAAGTTAATAGATTTAAGGCAGTTTCATTTCCATACCATATGTTCTCTAAGGCATTTTGGAGGGATAATTATGCTTATGTATTTTACTTTACCATATGAAGTCAATATGTACTCTGTTCTTCAGGTAACAGAGGTAGGCGTATGTTTTCTCAGAGAAGCTCTGAGATGACTTGTGTTTTCTGAAGGTGCCATCTCCTATTGTCTTTTAGAGGAGCCAGGAAGGATGACACCTTGGATGTGAGGACAAGGACATCATGCAGTCACTCTGGAAGAGTTTATTAGACTTATTTAAGCCCCCAGCCGGCTAGTGGGATGTTTCCTTGAAGAGCAACTTCTAAACCATTATTTCTATAATGTTAGTTATTGGGGAAGGTAGGAGTTTATGCGGTAGTTGTTAAGTATTGCAGTGAATTTAAAGGATTGAGGCAAAGCAGGATCTTTACTGCTTAAATTGCCATAGCTAAGTGTAAATGTAAATTATAAATCTGAATTATGTACTCGAAGAAAGCCCAATATCTTTTGGAAAGGATATGGGGGGTTTTTTTGCCTATCTAACAAATCATGAGGGTGCCTGAAGAATAAACTCAGCTGCAATTATGAACTTCACTAATTTACTTAAATCACTGGAGCAGTGTACTGAAGTTGACAAATGTAACAGCATCTGGATGGTACTAAATATGTCAACTTTCTTTAAGGAAATATAGTAGTTTGTTTAAAGTGGTTTGGGTTACAGGTGAACAGGTTGTCCCTAGACTAAAGATGTGACTGAAATTTGGAGGAAAAAATAATTAGTTGGATTATTTGGTAATTTAGGCTGGGAAATTTCCTCTTCCTTGCGCATGCTTCCTTAGGATTTGGTTTTTTTAAATAAAATTTGACTTTTTTATGTTGAATGGAGTCTGATAGAATTCAAACCAGAATGCCAGTACGTGTTTTTTGTTGTTTAGAGAAGTTCATATTTACTCAGTTAAATTTTAACTTGACAAAATAGTGCAGAGAGCACTTATTTTCCCACAGCAGACTTATTTTTACTGCTTTTGTAGAAATTAATGTTCTTTAATATAAATGATGAACTTATAGTCTAAGTAGAGAAGAAATCTTGAAATGTTATGAAAATGCAGCTGCTAATAATTGGCATTAGAAAATAAATTGAGCAATTAAAAAGAGGTTGGTATGTAATAACCGAGGGTGACTTTATTCCATCAGATCCATTGCCATATTTTAGGTTATTGAAATTGAAACATCTATCCAGTTGATTTCAGGACGGTGACTGGGATCTGAGAGATACAAGGATAAAGGTGATAAGGGAGACTTCCAAGGAGGGATGTGAATGGGTAAGATGATAAAATTGGGGAATCCCTTTAGTAGTAGTGGTTTGGAAGATGAAGATGCAGTGGGTACCTTCCTCAGGAAAACCTGAGAGCCTCGGGTGACTTGGGGGGAGGGGAGGGAATCCCAAAACAGCAGGTTATGGAGTATGAGGATGAAAAACTTTCTCCATTTGAAAAAAAAATAAAAATCCTCAAACCTCTGTTTCAGAGAAACATGTTTAAAAAAAGGCAACAACAAAAAGCCGTCATTCTTTTCAAAATTGTCTTTCAAACCTGATTGTTCTTTAAACGTTACAGTTAAGGATGCTTGTTTAAGTCAAATCGATGATGAGTTTCACTGCAGACTTGATTGGAAAGGCTCAAGGAAAGCAGAAAATCCATGAGGCTGCAGTGTAAAGTCAATGAGGACGACTAAGAATACAACAAATGAGTTCCCATGTGTCTGTCAGACCCCAAATACGAACAGCTTAAAAAACATCGATGCCCTTAAATGTCTGGGAAACTTTAGATTACTTTCTGCCTGCACCTAAGGTGTAGATAAGGATAATAGTCCTAAACTGGTTAAAATGCATTTTTCTGTAGAATGTGACTTTTAGGCCGAGGATGGAAAGATAGAATAAGATAGGAAACAAGTTTTCTATACTGAAAAGGTAGCTGAATCTCAGATTTCTGATCCGAATTGTAGTCTATGATTCCTGTGCACATAATATAGGTGGACTTTGTATATCAGGTACAACATTTTATAGGGGGGGACATGAGGATGGGACCATTATGAACAGGAAGAATAACTTTTCATATCATCTTATCTCTCAAAAAAACCCCCAAACCAACAGATAGTGTGTAAATGTCAGTCACTGTAAAGAAATAAGGAGATCTATTTTGGTCCTCTCCAAACAATGCATGTTGATTAGCAATAACTTGGCATTCATCTGATCAACAAAGATGAGTCCAAAAAACCTTTCTGTGTGAGATCAATGTGTCTCATAATTTCCTTTTTAGTGCATTTTTAATTTTTCCTTAGTGTATTTTTAAATTTGCAGGAGTAACACACCCGCACCATCTTCCAACTGTGTTCATGCCGGCAGCTAATCTTGGGAGATCTTAGTGCATCGGACAAGCGCCGTGTCATCTTGTGCCTGATGAGAGCTGAGAGGTAGCATCTGCTCAGGGACAGACCCGTTATCACTGCAGGGTGATGGTAGAGAAGATGGCTTGTTGTATGTTATGGCCCCGGGCAGCCGCCTGTTGTGGCCAGCACCGCTGTCCTAATGTTTCTAATTCTGCGGGTGAAATGGAGTGCAAGTAATTGCAAAAACCAATAGGTCAAATCTTCTGATTTTTTTTTTTTTTCCCCATTATTATTCTGTTTTATTGCTGGGTCCCCTCTTCATCCCCCCCTCCCTGTTTCATAATGACCTTGCTTGGCCTCCAGTGAGAAAATTGAACTAATTTTGTTGACTTGTCTTTTTAAATACTTGTTATTGGATTTACCCAACCTCTTTTTCTGGTGTGGAGAGTTGTACTGGCTTTCTGCCAGCTGAATAATTCATAGTAATCTGAAAGTGTTCAGTTAGAATGGTTTACGGTCCCCTTCACCGGACTTCTGCTTTAAATAAAACCATTCTCGTGAAACTTTTAGGTATGTTGATTTAGTTGGGCGGATGAGCATTTTAAAATAAATCATTTAAGTATGAAAAAGATAGACAAGATGCATGCACAAGACTGAAAATATTTCAGCTGAATATGAATAAAAATATAATAACTTGAGAAAAGTAAATGGTGTAACTTTTTTAGGTAGGATTTTGGAAGGTGTTTTTATATCGAGGTCTGGTGACTTTAGGGAGAGGTTTGTAATCTTACATCATATTTTAAGGTGGAAAAAAGTATGGTTTCTCTGTTATGACTGATGTTTGATTCTCATAAATCAGGTTCTAGTGTTGTGGAAGATGCTGTATATTTTCTAGGTGATGATGTCCTTGTGGAAAACCATTTAGATCTGGATATCGTAGAGCGCCTGTAATTCCCATCTCAGTTGTCCTTCATGTAAATAAAAGGTAGAAATGAAACCAGCTGTGTTATCTGAGCCTGTTCGACTATAATCAGCATTGCATTTCAGTTTCTTCAGATAACAGCCAGCTGACCTTGGCTGCGTCCTGTCCCCTGCCAAGGTCAGGGATGCCAGAGTGGTGTTGCGTTTTGCCTTAAATACAGGTCCTGCTCTGTGTCTGCTCCAGGATGCAAGGTTGGGGAGGTATACTGGGATGGAGAGATGCACAGCGGTCCTTGCTTGGTTTGAGGTGGACTCATGGTCTTAGTAAAGCCTACTGTGTGCTCATGTTTCTCATCACTATACACTGATGTTCAATATACCTGATGTATTAAGAGTTGGGGCAACGTTTTGGAAACTGTAGTCGGCTTATGGAAATAAGTTGTTCATAGGGGTCAGACCAAATGAAAGGTCCCCTACAGAAAGAGGTGAATGTTATCAGGACCTTGCTTGCTGTAACAAGCCCTTCTCCTAGGACATTTGGAGATAGAAAACAAAGTTTAGAAATCGTTTCAAGCTTATGGAAGCTGTTTGGTTGCTCTATAATTTATAAGTCATAGTAATTAAAAAAAAAAAACCCTTCAAGAAACTTAAGGATTATGTTTATAATCAATTCCTCACTGCAGATTTGTTAAATACAGAATTGTCTTTTTCTGTTGCTGGTGGCATCTTTATACTAGCAAAGAAAGTATCTAAATATACTGCTAATATTCTTTACAAAGGAAGAAGCTTAAAACCCATATGTACTGCAGTTTTTGGAGAGATGTCTGTATTTCATCTCCTGTGTCAGGTAGAATTGATGGTTTTCTGTACTGAGATATGGAGATCGCTGTATGTTTTGTGGAAAAGAGGCACCTCTGCTTCCCCTTGAACATGGGAAAGAAAAATTGGGGGAGACAGATCGGCACATGGTAGAAAGTAAAAGGGGAGAGGGCCTGGTGACTTTCTCTGGGAATAACCCTGCAACTGAAGCTAATAGACCTTGAATAATTAGAAGAATCGCCGTAGAGATGTTCAAACCCAAAATATCCTAGAAGAGGCTTTAGATTTGTAGCAGGTTTCAAAGAAAATGAATACATGAGGTAGGAGACACATTTTTCTCCTATTGCATTTGGCATCCCATTTCAGGATAAGTGTGATTATCCGCTGACTGCAATTAGGGCAAACGCAGTCACTGGAGCTGCTTTGTGAGCTGCCCTGTGATAAATAACACGAACAGATGTCGAAGAAGCAGTTTTGCAGACCTGGCTTAAAAGAGCTTCTCTTTCTCCCCATGATGTTTCTACTTGGGATGTGGAATTATCTTTGAGATGTTTAATACTTTGCTGCTGCAATCTCCGTCATCTAATTTCTTAAACCGTCTGAGTGAGGATACTTGACCTCTATGGGTGCAGACTCCCTGAGCTGTGTGCTCAAGGAGCATTTGTTTTCCATTTGTTTTAATCTTTCCTTTTTGAGGATGGATCAGATCAGAATTTCTTTTTCATAGTGGTGTTCTAGCCTAATGAAAAATCAGGCCTGCCAATGGAAAAAAAGTGGGAAGCTCACCCCCCACTTCTTACTCTGGATGGAAAAACAGTCCTTCAAAGACAAGGGAAGACACGTGGAAGTAGAAGACACTCTGAAGGGAAGAGAAAAAGCAAATACATTGTGCTAGTTTGAATTGAATATGCTTAGTTTTAATTTGTGCCCACTGAAGCATTGATATCATTCCACTTTTCCAGTCTTGTGAATATTTCTGGTTTTGCTGCTTGATTTCCAAAGAAACCAGATCTCCAGCCTCCAGATGAGGTTTTTTTTTTTTTTCAGGGAGTATAATGAGATTCAGGCTGTTACCTTGATCAGCCCAATTCTTGCCTTATTGGACTAATATAATGATATTTTTTTTTAAAAAAAATGTTTTCCACAATGTGCTTTTGAATTTTATTTGCTCAACAGCTGCATTCCTCTGCTATCCTATTTTGTGTCGAGCTGTACCTTGGTCAGTTAACGTGGAAGCTGTTACCCAAGTGCAAGAGTGAAATTGTGATCTGAGCTGCTATGTTGTTCTAGCTTTTGCCCAAAGCTGGGAAGATTCAAATGAAATGCAAAGTCCATGTATGTCTTTGTCCCCTGGTGTCATCTTAATCCTTGTCTGTAGGTGCTGCTTGTCCTGCTTCACGTTGGGTGGCTGTATGGAGTTACCTCCTTGGCAGATTTGGAAATCAGGCTGCTTTCTTCCTAATCCTTATCAGTGATGTACAGTTAGCAAAAGGTACATGAACCCCCATAAACCATCTTTAAATAACCTGAAGGATATCAGAGGCACCCTAAAATACATATTTATTACGGCAGTGTGCTCTGTCACAGCATCTGCTGTAGATCCTTGATCATTTCCTGCTTGTTTCATTGTAAAAAGGTGAATTATGGCTTCCCTAATGGATGCATCAATTCAGTGGTACCGGTCACTGAACATCGCTGAATTTCTGCAGGCTTCAGTCAGCATATCTGCTCCATCAAGAAATGCAATAACTTGGTAACCTTAAGGAGAAGCTGAATTTAGCTCGACCAGGGCTTGTAGTTCCCATAGACACATTAAAAGGTCCAGTCCTTGCTTGGTCAAGCCTTTTTCTTTTATACATGTTGTGTTTGGATGCTAGTCCTGATCGCTCACTGGCTATCTGTAGTACCTTGCCTCTGAAAACAAACACCGTGCACTCATAGGAATTTCTCTTTTTGCTGCTATTTTTTAAAAAATAAAGTCATCTTTTCTGTGATATTCCAGTGCTTGTTTTAACCGAGCAAATAAAAAGTGGGTTTTGGTAACAGTACCTCCCAGCTCGCAGAGGATAGAAACCTAGTTAATTAATCAGTGTCTTACATACATTTTTCAAAATGCAGCTTGACTTCCCCCTGTATTTTTGCTCCTAGATGAGCAGTGGAGGTAGAAACTTTCTCCATGTTGCTGTACTGTACCTCTGTTTATTAAAAGGATCTCTAATTCCCAAAAATAACCTTCTCTCCGTAGTCTGTCTGGTTCTTGCTTTCCCTATTAAAAATGTTGAGAGTGATACCTGGATAGCATTTAGTTTTCTTAGTTGTTAATGTGAAATCCACAGCTTATTTCAGGTATAGCATGAACAATTAAAGCAGCTGTCGACTGCAGCTCTGTGTCCTTGTGAGAGCTGCAGCTACAGAAGTCAGAAACAAGATAAAAATTTGGGGAAAAAAATAAGATTTGCCTAGGAGGAAGCTTTGCCCCTCTTAGGGCTAAGTGGACAAAAAGACACGCTGCAGCGCGGGGATTCGTGCTAAAACTACTAACTGTGCTAACGCTGGTGGAATGTATAATATATAATACTGGTGGTATTTCAAACAAACTGTCCCTTCAATTTTAGAATATCAATATTAATTAGTGAAATATCAGCCTTGAAATATTTTGATGTGTATTATTAAATACTTGGATAGCTTCCCTTTTATTTTTTGCTTCTCTTTTTGATATTAATGTTTTGAAAGAACTACAAAGCTCATGTTTTCAGGTAGCTATAGACGATAACTACTTTTAGTGAAGCTGTCATCTGTGATTCAAGGGATTTTTCAGTACTTTCTTGGATTGTAAGAAGGCTTTTGTTTTTGGTTTCATGTCCTAATGCATTCAGAACACTCTTCTTTGAGTTTAAAAGCCACTTTTGTGTTATGGCACTTACCTGACAACTTAATTTTCAGATTGAATATATTGTTTTGTGGTTAGTTTAAATGCAACATCCTATTTGTGCCCTTGCTTGTAAATTATCATAATCTGTGGGATGAATGTTTTTTATAAATATGGCCTTTAGAGGAAGAAGACTTCTTTTTTCATAAACTAGTTGCTGGTAGTCTCCTTTAAAATATGACTCATCCTGTTTAGTGTTTGTTTTGTTTGGGTTTTTTGTTTGTTTCTTTTTCATTGTAAGGTAACTAAGCAGAACTGGCAGTACAGTTTTAATATTCTTTTCCCTTTGATCTTTGATGGCACATTTCTGAATGCTTTAAGATCTATTCTTTGTGCTAGCTAGGCTGTATAGAGAATGTATAAGTTGCCAGCAGCTATGCCTGGGCTTGCAGTCTGTGGATAACAGGATGGGGTACCTGGCACCTGCATGGACCAGGGAGCAGAAGGATGCTTTCAGGACAGCACTACAAGCTTTTGTGTAGTTCTGCACTGAAAGGAAACACTAATTTTGCAGGATTTTTAAGTGCTCAGTTTAAAGGAGTGGAAGCTACCTGTATGGTCTGGGTATACAGATCAAATTTCTAAAATGTGTAGGTTAAGTGATGTACTAAGCTGTTTCGGATGCTGAACTTTGAAAGGAGATGGATAACACATGGCATCATCTCTTACTTAATATGAACCTAAATCTAGTCATGAGCAGCTGCTTTTTTTTTTCTGACGAGGCTGCAGTTACTGCTGCTGAGGACTGACTTTCATTTATTGCAGAAAAAATGATTCTCCTTGGGGAAATGATTTCATATGTAGATGGAAAATGGGAAGGAGGTGCAAGCAGAAGTTGCAAACCAGAGGACAAAACTCGCATGCATTTTGCAGTTAGTTGAGGGTCACCTTCATTTAAGGAGGATTTTAAAAGAACAAGGATGGGCTTGTGTGGAAGCCTTGGCGATTTGTGTTTCGGCAATAAGAGTTACAGCAGAAGAAATCCATGGCTGGCAGATGCCAGCAGCGGCAGGGGTAGGTGTGCATGGTACTGTTAGAATATGGACTTCCAAAAATCATTTTATTCCTAATTAGATGATTTAGAAAAGCTGAATTGTAGTGTAATTTAAAGAATATGAGGCAGACCAGAAAAATTGGAGAATTAGCTATTTCAACTCTCATTCATTAAAAGGTTAAAAAATGGTATTTGGCTTCTGACCAGCCACAGTTGCTTTTTATCATTCATTTTAATCTTGATGAGTATGTATCCTATCAGTAGGAAAGTTGGACATGTCTTTCTGGCAGAAGAGAAAGCTCAGGTTTTTGTGTTGATGAGTCGCCCGGAGCAGGCAGGTAATAAAATTTTCCAGTGTTCCCAATGCAATTTTATTACATTTCACAAAAATTATTTCAAGCAGATTGTTTGCCAAAAAGAGTTTAAAGAGTTTTCAGTGAGAAGGCTTTAAAATCATCCCTTTCTCGCTATCGGTTGCTGTGCATAATCCTCCATAAAATGAGGAAAGAGAACCTTAGTAATGACATTATTTTGTCTTCTCCTAGCACTATCGCGCTAAAGTTTGACTTTGCACGTAAGCTGTATTAACTCCTTCCAGATAGCTTCAACGCTCTTAAGACTGCAGGAAAAACGTCTGAAATTATCAAGATGGTATTTGATGCAGTATTCAAAAATAATATGGTGGCATTCAGTTATGTCAATTGTCCCTAATTTTTGTTTTTGTCAGAGAAATACCGCATAGGTATTGTCACTTCCAAAGTGGTTTAATGTTTATTTAATGCGTACCTGGGCTCCACGATAAGCAAGGCTGAGAAGCATTGGTTTGTCTCGGCTTGTACTGGATGTAGGTTGAGTTTCCTAAGGAAAGAGACCTCCACGCTGAGGTTCTGTTGAACGACATGGTTCTCTAACCCAACAAGATCCTTTCAAAAGGATCAATACACTGATATATATTGATATACATCAGAATATCAATATGTATCAATTGATATATATCAATATATAGGTATATCAATATTGCAAGGTAAAAAAAATATTTCTTGATGATAGCATATAAAAATGTAATTTTTTTTTTTAATAAGCTGCCACATATTTTCCTTATCTTCAGAAATTTTCTAATGCAGCGATACACTGGCATTTAGGTGCTAGTACAATGCATTTCTGTAATACATATGGCTTCTGGAAAGGCAAGTATCTTTTTGCTCAGCTGTTATTGCAAGCGTGATGCTTGTTGAAGCTGTAAGCGGTAGTGGCGAGTTGTGCTGCATCCTTCAATGTACATCCTCTTCGGCATGGCAGTCATTGGATTTCTCGTACTGCTGGTACCTGCAGGGCTGGATTAGGAGGGGAAGGATGCCTTTATTTCCCCAGGTTTTGTTCTCTGAAGCTCTTGAGCTCTTCTAGGAGAGAAGCATCTTGTCCTTAACATTGGTGTAATTTGTGGGCTCTGAGAAAGGTATTTTCTGCATCTATTTTGGGGCTGGCAAGATGCTCCTCAATGTGAACTCCTGTAGTCCTTGGCAGTGTCTCTCTGCTCTGACACTTCATATCCTTCATTTTTAACAGGTTCAAAAAGCTTTTTATTGTAAGCTCTATACGTGACATTTTTGGCTACAAACAAAAATATAAACAGCTAGGCGTGCGCTTTGTGAGATAACAGGAAGATCTTGTGTCTATTTACAGTTTATACAGCTGTCTCCTTGCTAGCTGGCTCTTCTCTGTGGTTGTATTAATGTGGCATATGACAGTGATATATGCTTTCGGGATATCAACTCCAGATTTGTTTCCAGTTGGGTTTCCAGAGGCTGAACTGCTCTATGTACACCTGTAAGGAGCAAATCCAACCAGCAAAGCTGGAAAATCAAATATTTTGGCTGTTCACATGAATAGAATTGCTGTATTGGTGAGGAATGCTCTGTCAGACGATGATGCTCAAGCCCGGAGTTAATCTGGTAAAATTTTGAAGGTGCTGTAAATGTAATTTTGTCACTTTTATAAGTGACAACTTTATCTTTGTATTTCAAACAGAGTTGTCATGCCCTGGCCAGTGACTACTTAATTAGTCATTAGAAGAAGCAAAGCAACCTATAACAATGATTTGTCCCCCTGGAAATCTCCAAACACTTGTTACACACAAAGCACTTCCTTAGTTTCTGTTTTTTTGTTAGTCCTTGCCATTCAGTTTACAGTCCTTGTTAACCACGTAGGGAATATGAGAACAGCAAGTTTAAGTCAAACAAGTGCCACCCTTGCAGCCTGAGAGATGATTCAGCAATTTCCTTTTATTTTTTTTTTGATTTTTTTTTTTTTACTTTATTTTGTTTTTTCCTTTCTGGGAAAAAAAAATCCAAGGGAGCAGCTGGAGGGCACGGTGCTTGGTAACTGGCTTCATTACCAGCCCACGTTTGTCAGAACGAAGCTTTAATGATGCTATATTTTTGCTAAGTACCCCACATTTCTTGCATCCTTACTTACTCTGACATTGTTTCTTTAAGGGTTCTCCAGGACACAGAGAGAATTAACTTCCAAGCACTGACTGTTCAGTGAGTACCATGAAAAAAGCTGATTATTGTGATACTTTAACACCACTGCCACTCTTTATGTGTGGCGTGCACATTTCGGGACAATGGTAGTGCTTCCAGAAATCAAGATGCAGTGACTGAAATTAGCAGCTCAAGAAAGAGGAACGGTCCAGGGCAGATTTTGTTTGCACCATTTTTTGGGGTCTTCCAGCATCATGCAGAAACGCTGTGACGGAAGCGAAAATGGAAATCACTTCTCCCATTCAGTTGCCTCAATCACAAGACCTCACCAAGACTTCCTGTAGTCCCTTTTTCTTTATTTTTATTTTTTTTTCCCTTTTCCATGCCTACAGTAACATCTCCAGCCGGTGAGGCAGGAATCTTACAGACAAGAGCTTCGTTCACTGTGTAGCCTTGATTAATTCCTCAGACGCTGATTCATTCCCTGCACAAAAGGTGCTTTGACCTTAAGGGGAAGAGTAAGTGATCGTGCTATTATTCATGTCCTAATTCAGTTCTTTGTTCGTCAGAACTGTTTGCAACGGCTTCTAGGAGTAAATCGTTTTGCAACAGCTTTTTCCTGTAATTTTTTTTTTATTTAGTTTGTTGGGGTTTTTTTTTGTTTCTTCCCGTTTTCATTTTGTGTCAGCTAAAAGGTCTGGTAGAAGCTGACAGATGTCCGCATGAGACACATCAGCAAGAGTGCGATGAACGGGCAGCAGCATCCTTGCCTGTCTTCATAGAATCATAGAATGGTTTGGTTGGAAGGGACCTTAAAGATTGTCTAGTTCCAACACCCCTGCCATAGGCAGGGACACCTTCCAGTAGACGAGGTTGCTCAAAGCCTCGTCCAACCTTGCATTGAACACTTCCAGGGATGGGGCATCCACAACTGCTCTGGGCAACCTATTCCAGTGCCTCGCCACCCTCACAGTGAAGAATTTCTTTATATCTAATCTAAATCTTCCCTCTTCCAGTTTAAATCCATTGCCCCTTGTCCTATGACTACATACTGTCTTCCAGCTGCTAGAAGGAGAGAAGCCATTTGGTGGTTGTCGGACCACAGAGGAATATCAAAACCTCAAGACACGGGGTAATTCCAGGTTATTATCTACTGAGGTGCTTTATCTATCCATGGGCTTCTTAAATAGCAAGAAATGTCAGATTAAAGTATAGGTAAACAGAGCCCATCTCCGGAACAGAAGACCGAACTCCAGTGCACAGCAAGAAGCTTCCAGGTGACACGCTGAAACATAAGTCTCGTCATCTAGTATAGACAAGAAGCTGATAGAGTTGCTTAAAGTGCTGAATAAAAATGAAAAATACAGAAAAAAAGAGCCTGATACGAGTTTTCTCAAGTTTTCAAGCCACAGGAGAAGCTGGTGAGCCTAGGAACAACTTAGAAAACGCTTGCAACCTATTTTAGGTTACGCTTAGTGTGGGCAGCTATACATCTTTGGGAATGATTTACATTGTTTGAGCTGTGTATTCACAACTACTACTTTTTTTATTCTGGGAATCATCCTAAGAGGCCGAGTAGACATCTCTGGCTGCAGAGGCATGACAGTGTGGGATCACCCCTACTTGCAGAAATAGTCCCCACTACCAGAGGCATGGTTGTTAACAATGGCCATGTGTGGTTTCTCCTTTTATTATGACTCTTGACAGTAACAGCCAAAAACCAGTTTAAGAATCTGACTTGGATTGGGGAGGTCAAAGGTTTATGTACAAAATCATTTGGGTTTGCAGGAAGTGAAGGAACACCAGATTTTTAGGTTCACCCACGTTTGCTTTGAATTCTGAGCAAGATGAAGCAGATTTAGCCAGGGAGAAGAATTCTTGATTACAGAATTGGGATCAAATGGAAAATTTTAAGGGGAGAGGAAAGAAACTACCGAAGCAGTAAAATGTGTAGTTCGGATGCTACTGCCATTGCACACTTGTCCTCACTGTTGCAGGAGATGGGTGGTTTGGTGTCTGCAGGGGTAGCGTTTCGGCTGTGTATTGGCACCCCATCGAGCCAGGTCCAGCAGGGACTTCTGCTTTCATT
The DNA here is from genome assembly GCF_000690535.1 of Cariama cristata. Taxonomy (NCBI): domain Eukaryota; kingdom Metazoa; phylum Chordata; class Aves; order Cariamiformes; family Cariamidae; genus Cariama; species Cariama cristata. The sequence goes on from NW_009600417.1 coordinate 29,033, forward strand.
TTCTCTTCTGATTTAGGTTGTATCACTGCATTGGTGTCTCGCTTAGGTGCTTCAGTCCAAATAAACTACTCTGAAATTTATTCAAAAGACCTGTCTTCTCTATATGGACAATCTTGGAGTGCTGATGTTTGGTTTTTTTTTTTCCCCATCCAAGCTTATCATCCCTTTTGAAGAAGTAAATTTGAATTGTGATTACAAATCTGGTTGAAGATATCCCTGCTCACTGCAGGAGAGTTGGACTAGATGACCTTTAAAAGCCTTTTCCAACCCAACCCCTTCTATGATCACTGTAACATTTACAAATCTCACTTTTCCTGCAGTAGAAGTTTCATTCTTTTGGGTGAAACTCATTTTATAGAAAATTTGCATGCTGTTTTACTGCAAAACAGTCCCCTTTTCACCTCCAGCCTTCCCTACGCCAATACGTGGGTCCATAAATCTGCATTTTAAGTAGCACAACCTCCTGTGCTTGCACCGTAAGTTTCTTTGAGACAAACTGATGTAGATGATTAAGCGATGACAATGGCGTTTCTCTCCCATCAGCAAACAGTGGGGAGAGAGAAACATGGAAAACACGGAGAGAAAGATGATGAAAAAGAGAGGGTTAAGCATTATATAGATGATCAAATAAACCGACATGTAAAACTGTGCAATAATAACCAAGATGTTGAGCATCTACATGAGCTTTTCTACCTGTCTAGGACATGGTAGTTTTTATGGCATCAGCTGTCACAAATGTGTCAGTCTGGCATCAGTTTTGATATCGCGGGGGCGTTGTTTCAGGTACAGGCAGCACAAGGCTATTTGCTGCTGCAGGAGAGAAATTTGGAGAGCTCTTGTGCTGATATATTAAGATTAAACAGTGAGGTATGTTTAAATTGGCTGTTTCTTTATTAGATTTTTTTTAAGTTTATTTCAGGAATTTCTGCCCCACATGGTATGCATTTTGATACACCGGTGGATGGATAAATCCAGACTGTCTTGATCAACTGATCCTGTTATGGTTGCCTGAGGATTGGGTGCAGGGAGAAAGTTTCACTATTTTTGTAGTCCCTTGTCTGGGTTATGGGATGTTATAATAAAACCGAGTGAACTTTGCTTCCAGAACTGCCCCTTTAGCAGCCTCAACGCTGACACTAATCTCTGTTTTTTCCAAATCATCCAATATTTGGCAAACTCTGTCTATGATTTCAGGCTTTAGCTGCCACAGATTATTTATGACGGGTAGTGATGCTTCCAGTGGACGGTTTATTTTGGATTTTTGCCACTTGTTGCTTACACTGTCCCTGAAAATGAAAATACTGAGATTGGTCTTTCTGACTGGAAAAATAAGAAATGGCATGACCGAAAGCCTCCATTTCAGTTACTCTTCCAAAGGTAATTGGAGAGTCCTCGTTTGTCTGATATCCCCTACAGAATAAAGCTTGCTAAAAAATGCAACCCTCAATGCAAGAGTGCTCACTATATGTGGACATATATATGTTGAATTTGAGAAAGCACATTTGCTACCAGTGTTTATGTATATTAAACTGTGGTCAACTAATAAAAGATTTCATATAATCTAAAAGTAAGCCACTATTTACAAGTTGAGTGTACACACAAAGCCTAGTTGACTATCATAATTTTAGTATGCTTTTTCTGTCAACCTGCTGGTAATCAGATTATTATTGAGATGTTTATAAGAGCCTCTGAGCTCCTTGGAAATATTAATCTGTTTTGTTATGTGGGAGGACACCAGGCTTAATTTGTAACCTCATGTTTGTTTAGAGATTGTCCTTTTTACATTGCAAGTAGAATTATGTTATGATAGTAAAATTGAGCAAAATCAGAGTACAGGGTCAGTTTGAGTAAGAATCTTCATTCAAATGTAGATGGATATAGAAAATATTAGGCTGAAAGTATATTGGCTTGAAATGTTATAAATTCTTCTTTTCACAGGCATGCATAGTCTCTAAATTTTGGCCAGAATGTTCACGGGAGTTTGCAGTTATTTCTGACCTCTGTAGTCTAATGTGTCCTCTGGGTTTCCATCTCCCATGGGTTCAGCATCCCATCACTGCTGCTTTCATCCTTGCCAAAGCCAGTACGTGAGTGAAGTGCCCGAACGATAGCTTGGTGGTAAAGTCAGGTCATCTTATAATCTGCAACTTACTGGGGTACAGAGACAAGCATTCCATTTCAGTAAGAAAAAGTAAGTTTTTCTTTTCCATAAGCCTGTATAAATGACTGAGATGTAGCATCATTTTCTATAAGTTCTCATTTAAATGTAAACATGTAGCAATGCAAAATGCTTTTAATTAAAATAGTGCATAGAGCAAGTATTCGTGAGTTGCAAAATGCTTACTCTGGTTCTTTTCATGTTCTTTTTTTTTTTTTGTGTGTCCAAATGCAAAAATATTGTTAATTTAAAAAGTCATATAAAAGCTAATATGATAGCCTACTTGAACAGTTGTCATTAGGACAGCCTTTCTCCCTGACATATGCTAGTTACCTAATTATGGGTATTTCATTGCAATATTTTCTCCAAAATACTTTTGAAACTGTCTGCAAGAGGTGTATTTGATGTTGAACAGAGCCAGGCTCACATGCATCAGGGGTTGGGAGACCACAAGCAATTACCTTCATTAATGTTTCTTTGACCTAACATAATACTCTGAGACATGTTTAGTGTTATTAAAAGTAAATCCTGTGGCACGCCTCCTGTGATTTGTAAGGCTCAAATTAACACCTCTTTGCTTTCTGACCTCACTAAATTTCTTAATCGCTAGTGGAAGCTTCTGGCGTTTGAGTGGTTTTGGAGGGGACTTGGCTCTTCTGCGTTCCCAGAGTTACTGGGGCTTTTGGCATCTCCATGGGATTCATGCTTGGCTCGCAATTCTGCTGGATTCAAGTTGTTTGGATGCAGAAGACGCAGATGTTTGTTAGTCTACAGAGTCCATGCAGAATAAGCATCTATAGAGAAGTGACGGAAACTTTTGGGTGGGTGAGGTAAAGTGGCCTGATGCTTTATAGAGGATTTATTGAGCTTGCACTTATTTGACAGGAGGGAGGAGCTAGAAGGGAAGGTCCGTTTGCTCAAGGTAACCACTTTTAAGTCCTGTTTGCAGTTCTCACGTGAATCAACAGCCTTCGATACACTCTGATAACTTGAATAAAAATAGCCAACCCTCTTGTCGTAAGCTTTGAGGTAAAATCTCGATGAAGAATTATCTAGCTTAAGTGTGGTGGGTTTTTTTTTTTCCCTTCTTGAAGAAAAGCTGATGCTGGATTTGTAGAGCTAGACAAAGAAAGCCCAACCCAGCACTTAACCACCATCATCCCTGTTGCATCTGTGCCTATACTAAAGCTATAGGAAAGCAGCTGGAGCACTTCCCAGTATATAATATATGTCCTGCTACCAAGCAATGCGCCGTGAATCTTTGCCAGATGTATTTCACTGTGACATATTAATTTCTTTGCTTTGAATAGCACGTGGCTGGGGATAATATACTTAATGCAATATTGGAGCGTGAAACAATACAACATGAAATAATACTTTTCATTTGAGGACCTCAGAAATTTTGTAATAAATGAAACAAATCTCCAAATCCCAGCCTGCATGGATGTAGATGATGAGGGTGGCTGTGCTTGGACTGAAGGTCTTGGATGCGGGTACTTGGTGAGAAGCACAAGGACAGGGTGACCGTGTGAAATGCTTCCTCTGAATACTTCTCCCGATGTAGAATATCTGAGGGTCAGGAGCTCCCTAAAAATGATGTGAGTTTTGACCTCATGTTTTTTGACTGTTCTTAAGCATTTTGTTGTCCCCATCAGGGAATTGTCATAGTCGTGAGGTCTTGCTTCTGTGGGGCAGTGCTCAAGGAAAAGCTCAACATTATAGGTAATGTTAGGAATGCGCATCATATAAACTTTTATCTGTGTTAAATGTGACTTGCCATTTTATTGCCCAGATCCTGTCTCTGAGGGTCCTCTGCATTTCTTCATAGTTACCTTTTGTCTTTATACTAGAACAACTCTTAACATCTTCAAGGGGAGTTTTGAGTTTGTTAGAACCAATTGGTGGAGAACTGAGGGCCATTAACTCTGGAATTGTTTTCATTTGGGGCTGGTCATGTGGTGTTGTCTTCTTGTAGTGATTAAGTTTGAGAAATTAGATGTTTCAGCACCGGAGATTTGTCTTCTGTGGTTTTTAGCAGTACGAGAGATATAAAAAGTGAGATTGAATGAGTGAGTTGCCTGTAATACTTCATATCTGATGTCAGATACGGACATATCTGAAAAAGGTTGACTTAGGGGATGGAAAAGTGCTACTGTTTGAATGCCAATGGGTTGAAAATCTCCTGGACAGGAGGAGAAAGGAGTTTGTTTACTGTTCACTGGCACAGGACCATGAGATAGTGTCTCTAGGGCAAGGACTGAATCCACAGGGGAAGGTGATGGTCATTTCATCTTATAAGCTAAAATCCGATGGTGTTGTTTGCCACACCCATGAGAAGCTGATGATTCTTCTCACAGTCTGGATTTTGGAGCAGCTGTAGGAATAGATGAATTCAGTCAATACAAGGTCCTCATCCCAGGAGTGTTGGAGCAAAGCATCAGGCGTATCAGAAGCATGTGCTCTTGGATGGGTGCCACTGCAGGAGTCGTGTGTCCCTTTACAATGTGAGACAACTTGGAGCTTGTGACCACTGAATTAGTTCAATTTTTTTTAAACTAATGACTAGGCAAATCTTTGTGTTTCAAGAGTCATTGTGTACATTGCTTAGGAAGGCCTTTGAATTGACAAGAGGAAATGTCCTCAGGTTGCATCAGGGGACGTTTAGATTAGATATTAGGAAAAATTTCTTCACCGAAAGGGTTGTCAAGCATCGGAACAGGCTGCCCAGGGCAGTGGTTGAGTCACCATCCCAGGAAGTATTTGAAAGACGTGTAGATGTGGCGCTTAGGGACATGGTTTAGTGGTGGACTTGGCAGTGCTAGGTTAATGGTTGGACTAAATGATCTTAAACGTCTTTTCCAACCTAAACGATTCTATGACAAAGAAAGTATTTTCCTTTTAGTTGGAGTATGTCTTTAAGGTGATATTTTAAAGTTGGAGTGTTTTTTATTTGTGTTATTTTTGGCTTGGTTGGTTTTTTTTTGGGTTAACATTTTATGCAACTGTTCAAAATCTCAAAAGGTTTAGTTCTCTAACAACATCTAGAAAATATGTAATTTATATGTATGGGTAAGTCAGTGTTGGGAATGTAAAGGGGTGTTTTCCAAACTCACGGTTAGCTGAATGATGTTTTCCCTAAGTTGGCCTGAAGTATGCAAACATGGAAATAGAGGCACTAACTCTTAAATAAGTTGTTTGGTAATATTAAGCAATAACGCTGTAGCAACTCTTGACATGAGGCAAATGCCACTATTGATTCAGTAGGCTGTCTGATATGTTGCTTACACGATATTGATTTTATTCTCCATAAAATACACTGAAAATCAGAGGGAATCTTTGATGCTTCAGACTCAGGGAAAAATTAGCAAAAGCTTGAGGTGCTGTGAGTAGTTACATCCGACTAGAGGAGAGCCTGAGGTGTGGGTAGTGTTTGTGTGTTAAATACCTTTATTACAGCTTTAGCGTATGAAAGCCCTGTTCTCTTTTCAGATGTCGGCTGGGAATCATCATTTGCCTTCTTTAAGGAGATTTGATATCATCACTGGAGTTGCAGTGCATCTCATGGTGCATGTCAACTGTTTTTCAAGGATACTTGCCAAGATAAAACACCTAACCTGCCTTTGTTTTGCTTTGCTTTTTTTTAGCACTGCTAACATGATGACCTGACAAGATATAGGACAGTCCTGACTATGCAGCGCAGGTACTGATGGGAAAAGATCCAATATGAGTGTAAATGATGTTGGAGGAAGACGACGCTTTGAGGATAGCGAGTACACACTGCACATATACCCCGGGAGCATCTCAGAAGGGACTATCTACTGCCCCATCACCGCCAGGAAAACTTCCACAGCTGCGGAGGTGATTGATTTGCTCATTAATAAACTTCAACTTGAGAAAACAAAATGTTACGTCCTTGCCGAAGTGAAGGAATTTGGTGGGGAAGAATGGATCCTCAACCCTACGGACTGCCCGGTCCAGCGTATGATGCTGTGGCCTCGCATGGCCCTGGAGAACCGCATCAGCGGCGAGGATTATCGCTTCCTTCTGCGGGAGAAGAACCTGGATGGGTCCATTCACTATGGGAGCCTCCAGTCTTGGCTGCGGGTGACAGAGGAACGTCGCAGGATGGTGGAGCGTGGCTTCCTTCCCCAGCCGCAGCAGAAGGACTACGATGACTTGTGCAGCCTGCCAGACTTGAATGAGAAAACGCTCCTGGAAAATCTCAGAAACCGCTTCAAGCAAGAAAAAATCTACACCTATGTAGGCAGCATCCTTATTGTTATTAATCCATTCAAGTTCCTACCTATTTATAACCCCAAGTATGTAAAGATGTACGATAACCATCAGCTGGGAAAGCTGGAGCCCCATATTTATGCTGTGGCGGACGTGGCTTACCATGCCATGCTTCAGCGGAGGAAGAACCAGTGCATCGTGATTTCAGGAGAGAGCGGGTCAGGAAAGACGCAGAGCACCAACTTTCTGATTCATCATCTCACCGCCCTCAGCCAGAAGGGATTTGCCAGCGGAGTAGAACAGATTATTCTTGGAGCTGGACCAGTGCTTGAGGTAAGATGAAAATGATAGTAGCGTGGAAACATTTTAATGGTGCAAAAAAACCCTGCAGACACAAATAGTTGGGGTCTTACTATGACACTAGTCTGGGGTTATCTGCTAAATGCTGATAATAAAGTTACAACAGTATTAGCAATAAGAGAAGGTTGTGTTTCTGCCTATAGAATCCTACCTGCTTCAAAAAAAAGGAAAAATAAAAGTAAGTACAGCAAACAGCTTTCTGACATTTATTAATGCTTTGTTTTCACTCAAGTGTTTCTTAATACTGATATATATTGATGATTTTTCAGTTTGAAAATGGAAATGAAAAAACCTTTCTTGAATTATCAGTAGCCTTTCATTATAGTACATTGAAAAGAGACTTAATTGCACATAGTATGTTGGTAGTTTTGTATTTATGGAGTTTCTGTGCGTTTAGCTTCCTTGAGCTGGGGAAGAGATCAAAGGTAACTTTCATGGTCAAAATTTTATTTTCTAATCATGAATTCTTGATTTGGCTGGTGCGATTCATTACTTTGAGGGCTTTTCCTGTATATGAAAGGAGAATAGATGAACTGCACCATTAACTTTGCAGATATGAAACTCTAAAGAGGGATACAAGCATTCATTCATTAATTTGTCTTGAGTTTGCCCTGTAACTCTTTGAAATGGCTTTCCTTAGAATTGCCAGTTTTGCTTGTTAAAAGTTTTGTTTGTTTAAGCCCGCCTGCATGTGGGTGACATGAGCATCAGCTTCAGCCTTGCTGTTGTTCTTCTTTGAAGCTGTGGTACAGAGGTGGCTTGATGGCTGCATTTTCTTCTCTTAAAATAAAAAGTGGCTTCGACTAGAGGATAGTAAAATTCATGGATATTGGGAGATTTGTCTTCTATTTTGAGAGGGTTTTTTGGCAGTTATAGACAAAGATCTACTCTCTGTGTCTGTATTCCATTAATGAGTCTGAGGACTTGGGTCAGCTTCAACTGCCAGTGGAAGACTTGAAATCAGAGGAGGGACTAGTGCTTATGGATATCTCAGCTAAGGATAAGCAAACAGCTTCATTTTGCAAAGTCAACAAGTTTTTTTCTGTTTTCACATCAAGTAGAATGGACTGAGAGAATGTAATCTGGAGTTAGCAAATGATTAAAGTAATTCAGGATGGGCTTTGCCCTGAAAAGCAGCAAAGCTGTATAACAAACTGAAGGTAAAGAAATTAAAAAGACTTTTTTTTTTTTTTGACAGTCTGCATGAAACTGTGTGTTAATTCTTTTAAAGCACACTGGCAAGCGGACTCCCCGTTCTTGTACTCACCAGTGTTTCTGTTGTTGTTGTTCAAGAGATTATGGAGCTGTTTCTTGCTGGAGTTCAGAAAATATCAGACCAGGCTCTGGTAGTCTGCGATTAATGGTTGTTACTGCAGTGACCCAATTAGGTGACCACATTAATTTAAGAAAACAGGTATGAAAACTATCCCATTCCACCTCCAATCCTGTTATTTATTTGAAAAATTTGCATGCCTGTTTGGTTTTTGGCATGCTTTTTAATGTATCTTGTTGGACCAAGGTGGACATTATAGTTCTTTTAAGTAGTGTCAGAGAGAGAATCTCTGTCTAGCTTAGATTTCCAGAGTTGGGGAAGAGAGATCTCAATGAAAGAGAAGGTAGAAGGAAATTTTGGGAATTGTTTTTTTCTTGAATTCTGCTTTTTTCAGTAATAGGTAAAATAGTCCAGTTGCAAAACTGCCTGGGCATTACTCAGTCTGCTGATGCCGTCCCTTAGATAAATGAACTGTTCCACCTACTTGAAAGATTAAATTGTTTTTGTTTGTTTGTTTTCTTTTTTTTTCCTTAAACACTGACTTATAGTCATTGCTTATAGTCAAACAAGCTTTTGTCCAGAGGCAAGAAATAGAGGATGCCCATAAGCTATGTTTCTTTGCTTTTCTTTTTGTGCTTGCTGTTATTTTATGCTATTGAACAGGGAGAGAGGGTGCAAGCAATTTCAGGATGGTGCCGTTTGAAGATCCCTGCTTATGATTCCCTATTGTTCCCCCCTGTGTTTCAGGATCTGAAGGGATGGAGGGCAGCAGCGCAAACAGTTTACTGGTAATGCTGCTTTGGTGAGGACCACTTACTTCTTCCCAGGGACTGTTGCATGTGTTGGGATTAGGTACAGGGAAGGGATGCACTAAGCCTCTTTGCTTTCTTTTTGCAAGATCTGCAGCTGTTTTTAAGGAAAAAAAAAAAAAAAGAATCCTATCTGTTATTTCTTTTGCTTTTGGAGCAGAAGTTTGCATTCCTTCGCTCTGGCAGCTGGACGGCTGCTGTTGTGCTGCTCTAGCTGCCTCCAGGTCTCTTGGAGAAAGTGAGGGTAATCCAGAATTTCTTCTGCTCTGCCAGCGCCAGTCCCAAATAGTCACAAATCACACAGGCTTAAAGATAAAACGTGCATACTTCTGCTTTTCCTTCCATTCCTAAAACTTCCTAAAAAAGGGATCTTCAGAGAAGATCTGTTGTAAAGGGTTGTGTTACCCTGCCACCCCTTTGCAGATTTGACCTTTTGATTGCTTGCATTTGTGGTTGAAATGCACTTTTCACTTCTCTGTAAGTTTAGATGCCAAACTCGTGTAACTTTTTTTCCCTCTTTTTCCTCCAGACGCCTTCTTCGATCCCCTTGTTCTCACTCTGTGTATTTAAAATGAAATTGTGTTCAGCTCGGGCTTGTCTTTTAGGAGGCAGCGACATACATCTTTGTGCTGCGACTTCTGATTTAGGGAATGGAGCACAGCAAATAAGAGTTTACTGGGACCCATTAATCTCTTTTTCTTTCCCTGCTTGCAAACCGTCTCTGGTAGCACGACTGTCTACATTGACCCACCCGTTCCTGGGAATGCCTTCGCAGTCGCGCTCACATGGCAGGAGCAGAAGTGGAGCAGAATTTTTTTTATTTTATCCCCCCCACCCCCGCACCTTTGCTGTTCTCCTAATTTACCTTTTTTAATACCCTCAGGCTATTGTTTGTGTTTGGTTTTTTTTGTTGTTGTTGTTGCAAAAGATTCCTGTGAGCCTTGCACAAATTGTACTTTTGGGGACGGCTGTCGAGGCAAGCTGTTACTGCCTTCTAAACACAGTGATACACCATCCAGTAGTTGGATGTAGCAGCGACTGCAGTTAGAGCTGTGTACTGAGACCAAGCGCGTCCTTTTAAAGTGTGTTTGACCTAAGTCCTATGAATTTTCTTTTTGCTACAATGGGATTTAATACGCAAACTTTTTTGTAGCGATGGTCCTTGGAATGGTTGCAATATGACTTTTTGGTTTGTGATAAATGATATTATAAAATATTTATGTATTTATGTATTACTTATTTGTGATAAACAATGTTACTTAAATACCATGCTTATTTTTCTAATAACAAGGTTCCAATTGGTTTAAAAAGGTGATTTTATTCATATTTTTTCTCTATTTTTCCCCATTTTCTTATAAACACATTTTTCCCTATAGATGATTGCTTTTTCAGCAGGGTATCCGTAGAGCTGAGCTTATAAAAATTTTGCTCTCTGGCTATTTAGTTTCAAGATTGAGCTTCTCAAATCCAATTATTTTATGTAGTTACCAGAAGAAGAGTTGCACGTGCTGCAATTCTGTTCTGTTTCTGATAGACTTCATGTAATGCTTTAGATGAAAACGTCATTATGCTTGGCTTGATGCTCCATCAGGGACCCAGAGTGCATAACTTTGCTACCACTTAGGTAGTTTGTTTTGCATTTAGATGCCATCCCTGATATTATTTGAGGAAGCGTGCTGGTCAGGCAAACACTTTACTCCAACACTTGTACTTTTTTTGGAGGGGGGAACAGGAGAAGCTTCCTATAGGCAACTTATGCGGACCATGAAGTGTTTCTACTTCATTTCTCATTCCAAAAGCCACGGTTAAAGGTTTGCTCTAAAAAACCCCAAAATGTTATCATAGAACTTCCAATTAAGGGTAGCAAGACATTGGAAGAGGCTGCTCAGTGAAGTTGAGGGTGTCCCATCATTGGAAGTGTTCAAGGTCAGGTTGGACAGGTTGAACAACCTGATCTAGTGGAAGGTGCCCCTGCCTGCGGCAGGGAGGTTGGACTAGGTGATCTTTGAAGGTCCCTTCCAACCCAAACAATTTTCTGATGCAATTAGTGGTCTACCTGGAGAACTGTGGGTTAGCCACAGGTCTCTTTTACCCCACGGGTAGGTAACTTGTTGATGTGAACTTAGGATAGTGTTTTAAGATCCTGTTTTCTCGTTAATTACATTAGCTAGAGACATCCAGATGAACTTTATATTGGAAGCCCAGCTTGTTTTCATAGACCTAAACCTTTAGAGGTGGGATGTTGGTGTCCTGCTCCCCAGCCCTACCTGGGATCATCACCCTATGCCGGTGCACGATGCAGCACGTGAGCAGCATCCTCTGTTCAGTGCAAAGCAAAACATAAACCGTGATTCAGCTTTCCTGGCGAGGTTTGAATGCAAGTGAATTTATTACATCATGTTGCTTTTTTTTTTTTCCCCCCAATTCTCAGCAAAAATGCAGAAGTAGCAAGTTTCTTCCTGGCTTAGGTATGTGCAAAGGTCCCCAGACAGGTATCGCATGAGCCTAGAACTAAAGGAGCCCGCACCAGATCGTTTTGTCATCCATAACTTTCTCAACATCTTGTTTGTCACAAGAAGTACTGCGATGAGAACTACAAAAACCAGACATGTTTTCTAAGCAGCTGTTTACATGTGTCTTCAAATGTCCCAGTGGGGATTTCTCAATTGCTTTAAAAAAAAGAAAATAGCAAAGAGAAATGTTTCTGTGACAGGCTGAGGAATGCTGCCGGTGGTGGAGGGTAGCTGTTGCTGTCTTTCACAGCTGATGTGCATCTGCATCATCTATGCTGGAAAAAAGGAGTTGATTGCTTGAATTGCTTTTGAAAAAATTGCAGTTAGCCTTTTGTAGCAGTGGCAATGCTATTTGCATTCCCAATAGGTGGTGGTTTGCGTAAAAACCTTAGGAACAGCAACTGGAATTGCTTTTTAATTTCTGGATCAACATTAGACGACGTGTGTGTTTTGCTCATATGGGGAAGTTATATCTTCAATCTCAAGGTCTAGAAGTCTAAAAGCTGTTACTTTTCTTATTTTTTGTAATCCTGATTGTTTGATTGCTAGAGGACAATGTAAGCAGCAACTAAAAGATACTGAATTTTATTTTATAGGACTTTGCTGTGGTAAGGTACAGCCTCCTTCCAACTGATTCAAGCTCTTGCACAGCAGCTGAAAAGCTGGCTGTTGTTAGGTGCGAGTGAAAAAGATACCGCGCTGCCAGAATTTCAGTAGATATTGCTGAATGTTTCCAGAGTTAAACAAAGAGCTATTGAGTGGAGTTAAAAACAATCAATTAACTAGGAAGAATCAGGCATGTCCTGGACTTTCAATATATTCAAGTGGCATCTGACAACACGGAGGTGCTAATGCTAAATGTTCGTGCATCCTCCACTGCTTCTCCCAGGCAATTTGGACACGTGCAAGACCTGTAGTAATCCCAGGGAGGACCCAGCCCCACTGGCAGATCCCACCCTGTTAACTCCTGCGGTGCGTAGCCGGCATAAGGGGATGCTCTTTTGATATAGAAAATTATGGTGCAATAACTTGCCTGTGAGAAAAGACATTTTCAAATCGAGTATATTCATATTTTTACTTGGAACAGTATTAATGGGAAGTAAACTTTGAGTATATTCCCTTTTTTTTTCCTACTCTTGCTTGGAACAGTATTAATGGGAGATAAAATTTGAGTATATTAAAATTTTTTTTGTACTTGGCAGGGTATTGATAGGAGGTAACCGAATTTCATTAAAGTAGACTTTGAGGGGAAAAAAAAAAATTACCTGATTTAGTTCATGACATTCAGTTTCCAAAACACTTATTTTTAAGTAATTAGGTTGCGTCTTGTGGCTCTAGGGGTTTAATATCTGAAAAATTGATTTATATGAAGGGTAGAGGGAAGACCCATTATTCTGCTCGTTACTCACTTTCGATCATTTTTAACCTATAATGTATACCATTATTATTGATCTCCTGTGTGGTCTAAGTTTGGGGTAGGTGTTTAATGCAGCAGCCAGGATTTTTTCATCTTACATTCTTCCCTCCCCAGTGCAGGGAAAGGTTAGAGAGCGAGCAGCACACAGAGATTATACAGATGATGCCTAATGTGGGAAGAATTTGTGCAGGCCTCCGCCGGCAGCAGTGACACAAAGGAGTCATACAACAAGGCTCATGCACCAAATGCTTTTCACCAGCGCTTTCAAAATGCTGTTATTCTTCAGCTGGGGATATTTTACAGTTTCAGACTCTGTATCAAATAGTGTCTTGTTCGTCTGTTTCTCTGATGCTGAATTATTCAATATTTTCACTTTAGAGTCTTCCTGCAATATCCAGATTGGCTGTATCAGTAGCTGAGTTTAATATTATTATTTTTCGTTATTTGCTATCTTCAGCAAACATTTCATTGCCCCGAAGTCTAGCTTATTATGCTTGAATGACAAAAATTGATGTTTCTGACCTGAGATAACTGCAGGAAAATGGATTAGTTATTAAAGCAGGTTTATATGAGGCTGCCTTTTTGTCCACCCTTAAGTATTAGTAGCTATTTTGTTTCCAGGAGGGAAATGCTAAATAAATCCCTGCTTTTGCTGGGTGGAGTGCTTGCCTTACAGGGAGCATTTTATTGAACCTATACGTCCAAGCATCCCATCTTTTTTCCTTCCCTCCTTGCCATCTCTTTTTGGGGGAGTTGTTCCGTTTTGCCACTCGTTCTCATTCATGCCCTTCCCTTTTTGTCCTTTTCTTTATTTTTCTTTCACTGATCTTTTAGGGTTTCACTTTTTCCTCTGTTGATCTATATCTAGATAAAGATTTTAGACATCTAGATATTTTGTATCTAGAGATCTAGATTTTATAGGTATCTGGACCCCTAGATATCCAGACTTTATGAACCTCTAGATATCTGGATTTTATAAATATTTATCTATATGGATGTCTATACATCTATACAATATAATCCTGAGACTGACCCGAGCAGAAACCATGTATTCATTCTTGCATGCAACCATAACAAACCTAGATGATGCTCAGTGTTCTATGGTATTAGAGAACAACTGACTTTCTTAATACCATTTTTTAATCTTCCACCGACTTATTGCACCACTGTATCTGTTATTTGGTTTTGTACTAAGCTTTTTTTTTTTAAAACTTGAATATCGATGTGCACATTTTATAAAGCATGAAGGAAGGACTTCTTTTCTGAAAGCTTTTTGTTTCATTTTTCACTATACATATTCATCAAATAGTATAATGATAAAGTAGCACTCTAATGTTTTTGATCAAAGATTGTGCTGCTACTGTCCGGTTAAGGCTTCGATGAGGACTTAATATCGATAACCATGGCACAGACTTTTTATCCCTAATGTGCATAGTTAATATGGCACTGTATTTTTCTAGTCACAGAATGGGAAATTTATGCTCTAGTAGGGATTTTGTTTCTTCTCCCCTCTCTTCTCCAAGTCAAAATACAGATTTTGTTTTTAGGACCATTTATTGAGACCCTTTTGACTTTTTTTGTGGCTGGGGAACCCACATTGGATTTTACACACTGGGCTTGGGTGCTAGGTGGATGCCAGATGGGTGCTGTGCTGTGGCACGGTCCCCTTTGGTAGGAAACAGAAGAGCCTGAGAACAAGGAGCCTTTGTAGCACAGGGACTACACCCAGCACAGGTGGTAGCAGTTCACAAATTTTGGCTTTTTAACAGTTTCTGCTGTCCCCGTGACTTTTCCAGGTGTAAAATGTGAATGCTGTCCACTAAACATCTCTGTGAGAGCATTTTGGTTTGCTGCCTGAGGAGCAGTACCCTCTCTTGTCTGCTCGATGACAAGGTGATGGTGTCTTATTGAGCTCCAGGAATTCAAACAAATTGTTTCCCAAGGCAGCAAATGAAATTTTCTGAATCTGTCCTTATTGTCTTCAAGTGTGAGAGGCATTCCCTTCTTATTTATAGCACAGAAATTGCTATTTATAATACAGAAATTGTTATTGTTGCTTATTTTATACAATGGAGAGACAAAGAAAATGTGTTTAGTTATGTGGGGTTTTTTTCGTTTAATGTCTGCAGTGGTTGTTTATGTATATAAACCTAAAGGAAGAGGGTTACTTCTGGAGTTGGTGCACGTGGCTGGCTCTTGCTCCTGCCTCTTCTTCACTTTGTTTTCCTGTGTGAGCCTGGACAGGTCTGCAAGTATCGTATTTGTAAAGGTACTGAAGTAGCTAGCTGTCCTAGATGGAAATTAAAGATATGCATACATGCATACAATTATATATGTGCATACACATCCTATGTATATGTTAGCAAGTGGTTCAGCCCAACAGGGAGCTGTTGTGTGGAGGGAAGCAGCTGGTGCCGAGCCCGGGTGTGCACTTCCAGGGTCTTGCTGCGGATGAGCTCCCTATCTGGTCCTGCAGCAGAAGACCTCAGTTGCCTACGACCAGGATTTAGTTTGAATTGCAGCAGTTTTGGAGCATAGAAACAGGAGTGGATTTAGTGGGTGGGCAAAGAGATTCTCTTTGAAGACCTCCTGAGCCAACTACAGCACTGCTGCAATGCAATGTATACACCTTATTTCCCCATATGGTTCCTATAGGAAGACAGAAGTCAACACGTTCATTGCTCACTGCAAGTAGAGAGAGCATAAGCATTGGTGTGAATAATGATCGTCATTTAGGGTTGTGTCAGTGAAAATGTTTAAACCCAAGAATTGCTGGGATGAGCAGTGTTGACCAGCTCTTCTACAGCTTGGAGAAGATTGTATTTTCTTTGTAGTCCCAATGTCTGCCAGATACAAAGCAGCTTAACCAAGTGCCTCCTGCTTTGACCAAATAGCTGTGCCAAATTCAACAGAAATTGATTTAAAAAAATAAGGCAATACAGCGAAGCATAAGCAGGTAGCTGCTCCAATTTGTTCAGCCTCTAAGGTTAAATATTATATAGAGGTGAAGTTAAAGCTCAGCGGAGTGTGTGACAGAAGGTGATGGAACAATCCTTCCCCAAACCCACGTTGCACAAGTCTCAGTGAAGCTCATGGCAGCAATTTGGGGTAGGCAAATAAAATCATTGTTTTCCGTGTTTGCGGAAAGGATCTACCTTAACTGCAGCAGCCGATTGCAACTCACTATTATTCGCTTAATTAAGATGGATGAGGGATAAACGTCGTGCCAGACAGTTGAGCATTTGGCTTTGTCTCGGTGATTGGGGATTTGGACTTTTACAGGCAAAGGCTGTGATAGAGAAGGTGAAAGGATAAGCTGAACCTTAAGAGTTACTATTGAGTAAAGCAGTGGAGACATTTTGCAGATCATTTATTTTAAGACATATAAAGCATTAAAAAAAAATAATCCGTTTTGAATCAGTGTGAGCAACAAATTAATGAAGCTTTCAGTCACTGGGATGGTTGGTGCCCCATGTGCATCGCTGCTTGCTCCTGTGAAGCGTAGCGATGTAGGTAAGCACCACCTCTGGTTTGTAGAGAAGAGCCTCGTCCTTTGCCCACAAGGATGGCTGCGCTCAGCCGGATGAAGGCTTCACCTCATCCTTCATTCCATCCCTGGGGGAGGACATTAGGAAGGGCAGGATGAGGCTTCCCTGCCAGTCCCACCACTTTCAGTCATCTGTAGCTCAGGAATCTCCTAAATTGGTAGCAATCTCTACCTCATTAATGTGCATGGGTTTTTGGGAGGTCAACTTGACTATGTGAAGCTTGTGATGATTGCCGTAAATGATCTTTGTTCTAGCCAGCACCACAGGAACAGCAGCAAGCTGCTTGCTTTTTGGCCTACACCTTTATGGGTCTACCACATGCTGCTAACCCAGTCAGGATTTTCATAAAAATGCATCCTATGGCTATGTGAAAGCTAAAGTTTTTGGTAGGTCTTAATGACGTGATGGTTAAAAGGAATAGTGTCTACGTTATACAGCTGCCATCCACTTTCACTGGTGCTTGTTAGCCACAGCAAAGTCATCTGGATGCAGAATGAATAATTCAATCTTCCTTGTTGTAAAAGCAGAGCATTTTTAAAGTGATATATTTCCATTTTCAAGACTCCTAACCCTACTAACGCCCGTAAATAAAGCCAGAATAGAGGAAAAGATGGTACAATATTGTTTAAGATCGAAATAATTCAGATTTTAGCACAGCACAAGACAAATCAGGACGGTTGACCATTATGAAAAACATTATTTATAGTCATGAAAGCAAATTGTGTCAGTTATTTCCATTATAAAAGGTACTAGGAAACCATATAATCTGCTATAGGAGAAGTAGGAATCTTGAGTAATTGTGATTATTTCTGATTTTAAGCATTACTGGATGTATTTAATACTTTTGCATTTACCATGATGGTTGTGAACCAGTGTGAACCAATTCATGCTGTTATGGGCAGACTGATAGCAGGGTATAATGTAGTGGTTTCCAAGCAATTCCTATGAAACAACTTTAAAGAAATGCTAATGGCACATGCTAAGAACATATTAATTTCAAGAGGGGGGGGGCAGGTTTAAAAAACCTTTTCAGAGTGAGACACACTTTAAAACTGCCCCCTCCCCTCATTACCACTTTCAGGAAAGTGAGGTTTTGAAGAAGGAGAGCACAGGTCTCAGAAAAAGGGGTATATGTACCAAAAAATGCTGGGGATGAGGCTGACTTTTTTTAATTAAAAAAGGAAGAAAAAAAATGTTCAGCAATTTCTGATACTGCAAAAATAAGGCAATTAAAAAAAAAATCTTATATTTTTGCCACTTTTTTTTCCAGATCTGTAATATCCTCATGTTTGATAGGAGGAAATAAGAACAGAGAAACAGAATTCCTATGCAGCAATTTTGTGGTAGGGATCAAAGGTTTACTGATTGTCCCAAAGCAGACAGATTTACTTATGGTTTTTAATCGGGAGAAAAATCTTGGACAAGGAGCCATGTGAGAGATGCCAAAGGAGAATGAAAGCATGTGGATAAAAATGCTCATGTCCAAGATAAGGGCAAAATGTTAAAACTTTAATCTGCTTTTATCATCAAGGAAATTGGAAATTTTTTGGAGAAATGACAGGTTTGGGGAGCAAACGTTTGGCATGGCGGGTCAGGGTGGGAGCTGTATTCCAAATATGCGATGCTTGAGCACTTTCCAAAGCAGAGCGCATCTAATCTCTCCGGATTTCAGTGAAACATCTGACATGCCTGGAGGAGAAACAAACAAACAAACAAAAGAAAGAGAGCAAGCAGATTTAATAATGTGAATTTTTTTCTTTAACAATTACTGCTTCCTCTGAATTCAGAATATTTTAAATATAGGCTCGTAGGTGTAAGAGGTAGCACTGAACCTCTCCTGTGGGAAACTGTGAGGTTTGCTTGGGGGTTTTCTTCTTATATCTTACACATGTCACTGTGAAATTGAATTATCCTTTAATTAGAGAGATCCAGAAGATTGTCCTGAAGAGTAGAAAATTCCGTTTTTTTGTGTGTGTTTTTTTTTGTGTGTTGTGTTTTTTGCTTTGTTTTTTGTTCACAAAGTATAGGTGGAGTGGGCTGCATCCGATGGAGTTGGGGAAGATTTGGGATTGCCTCTTTAAAATAACCTTCTCCTCAAGCCTGATATCCACTTCTTTATCAAAAATAAACTTTGCAAGCTTTAGAAATGCACTTCTGTGGTTTAATTTCAGGCTCTGAAAAATGTGAAGCTGGAAGTATTGGAGTTTATGTCTTTATTGCCTAGGCTACAGCTGCAGAACCAGTGATGCTCAGAGGAACGTATTTGAATTTTCAGGCTGAACTCTGCATTTCTGGGCCAGAGTTTTCTTGGTATTTGGAGGCCTCTGGGATAGAGGTAGCCTTGCCAACAGTTCATAAATTTGAGCCAGGCTTTTTTACCTTAGTCAGAAAATTCATGTTTGAGCTTTATTTAAACTGGGATTCGTGGTGATCTAATCCCAGCATGCTGCCAAACCCAACCTGCAATTTTTTATTTTTATTTTTTTTTTGGCTTTTCATTGCTCTTTTTGGTTTTAGCCTTTGTGTTTCAGATTGCTCGATTCCCTCTCCGTCGTGTCTTTTCCCGGAGCCGTTAATCAGAAGTGGATGAATGCACACGATCACCCTGCAGAAAGCCTCTCTGCTAATTGCAGGCATGGCGATGGCAGCAGCAAGCGGCGGCCGTAACCGCAGGCACCGCTCTGCCGCATGCACGGGGCAGAGCTGACCGGCTACGCAGCGGCATACGCTTTCCAGGAAACATTATAATGAGTAAATATTTTTTATTTGTCTGAATAGCAGCTAGAGGAAAGCATGTGGTGGTATTTTGCAAGTATTGGGAGATACATATATATGTATGTACACACACATATATACAAGCACACACAAATCTGCATTGCAAGTGTCATGTAGAAGTCTAAAATAATATATAGATTATAATAATATCTACTATA
>NW_009600418.1:0-821 GCF_000690535.1 Cariama cristata
TGTGCTTGTTTAAATCCATTTTCAGCATTGTCTGAAGTGCAGTGGCAGCAGGTGGCAAGCTGTTAGGCATGATTTGAGTACTCATTGTTATTACACAGTCTTTCTGTGTTAATTTCACCTCTGCAGTAAGCTAGGCTGTGATACTGGCTATTCCTCTGCTTTGGCTATTTATCATATACTCCTCTGGATGCATTATCACTGAGTCGTTTTGCCATCTTCTGTTTGCTGCTGTAAGTCAGAATGGTTTATCAGCCCCCTTAAAGAGACAATGCCAAAATGAAACCCATTTCCTCTCTGACTTAACAATTTCAAAAAAAAATTAAAACAGAAGGGAATCCAGGTATTTTTCATCTTTCTTCTTGTAATCTTGCTGGTTTTACAAGGCTTAAAAAATTGTTTCTAGTGCAAATTGCAGTGTAAGGCACCTGAAGACAGTGAAACTCTCTAGATGAACTCTTGACAACTGCGTATCTACCTCGAGGAAAAACATTTTAGAAAAATGTCTTTCTCAGAACTATTTTTGAAGTAACATGAACAGTAACTTATAACACTGGAGGTAAATTTTCAGATAAAGAAGGGTTTTCTACCATTTCATGAACAGAAAGTCAGCAATCTATTTTGGTATAATTTCTGAAGAAGCAAACAATAATTTTGTTTGAGGAGCTGTTTGCAAAGCATAGTATCCCAACCTGCCTCAAGACTACAATGCATTGGTGGGGTGTTTTTTTTCACTCGGGAACTTTTACGTTGTCTCTGTTCTTCATCTCTGATTTTAGAAAGTCAGGAAGACGCCTTGGTTGCCCTTCTGTTGTGAGTTTTTG
>NW_009600419.1:0-12857 GCF_000690535.1 Cariama cristata
AGAGGAAAAGTGCCTGCGTGCCTCGCCGAAAAAGCAATCGGCCGAATAAAAAAAGCAGCAAAAATACCCGGTGCTTAACGTGACCCAGTGTCCTCCGTCAGACCGGTCGGGCCCAAACCTTTTAAGAAGGGGATTAAGTGAGAAGAAGTGGCAGGCCAAAAAGGGTACGGGGGGCTGCTTCCCCTCTGCTTGGCAGGGGGTGATGGAGCTAGCCTTTCACCAAATGTAATGTGATGTCCTCAGCGAACTGACGTCTTTATGGCAGAAATCTACCGCATTTAAAATTAAAAAAAAAGTTTCCAGATGTAACATCTTGTCAGGAATGGGGGTGTGGCACCAGTATTATGCCTTACATTTAAGAGGAAGATGTGTAACTTTGTAAACACCTTGTAAAGGGACTAATTAGGCTCATCTCACCTGTCAAAAAAAGAAAAATCAAAGGGAAAGTAGAACACAAATCTGCTGACATCTTCACTTTGTTCGTATTATACATGGAAACATATTTATACAATGGATAACAGATGTTCAGAACTCATTCACTGCTTCACCCAGCTTCACCTTTACTGATATTTAGTTATATCAGGCTTTTAATGTCTGTGTTTGCCTGCTTTCAGCAAGCACCCTTCAGGCGGCACAGACAAGGACAGGAGGAGCTCGGCACGGGCACCAGCACTGTTGCTGTTGCAAGACACAACATCAAGGCCCAATTGTCCCAGGCATTTTCTTGGAATCTAACAGGGGCAAACTATTAGACAGCTTTGCTTTCCTAGCTGAATTTGATTTTTATTTAAAAGTGGTGTGTCTAGCTAATGTATTTTTCCTTATGAGGCTCTTCAAAAGCAGAACTTTAGTTTCTCCGCAGTGCTCACCAGATTGCTCAGTGCTCTTCCAAGCCTTCTGCATCTGCCTGACCTTGATGGGAAAAGTTTTGCCCCACACTTCCCGAAGAAATTATCTGATCTTTAAGAGATTTAAGCTCCTTGTCTCTTTTCCATTCAGCTTTCTAGCTGTCATCAAGTTGTTTATAAATTACTCACCCTGACTTTTAAAGGCATTTCCTACTCCTTCTCAGATGGTTTGGGCTGCTCTATTAAAACACCCCGTCCTTGCAAACGTTGCCTCTTTTACATCAAACCTTAGGGCTTCGTACAGCCTCGCCTTGCTAACGGGGCATCCCTCAGTACGAATTTGCCACCTTTCTACAAACATCCCCTCAGTGGCCTGGGCAGGGACACATGCCGTTGATTCACAGGGAGTTTATCGCTTCCCTTGCAAAGCAAAGCAGAATTTACCCACTCTTCACCTGACACCAAACCAACTCTTTCCAGGCGTGGGGCTTCCTGAGACCCCCCTGGAAATGAGGAGGAGGAACGGAGTGCAGTGCCCTGGGCAGGTGGCTGAGCCCACCACCCCTCTGGCCTGCTGGGTTCCCTAACCCAAAACCAAACTAAATCCACCCCTCCGCCACTCCCCCCGGCTTGCAGAAAGAGGTTTTGCTGGCAGAGGGGCACAGCGGGTGCCTGGACCAATTTGGGGGGTTGGAGCTGTGGCAAGCTGGGTTAGTAATCCGGCTGGAAAATTAATAAATGTCAAAGCCCGGAAGCATGGAGTGAACTGGGAAGGAAATGGGAAGCCGTTACCTGATGGGCCGAAGATTTTAAACAGCAATGAGATGATGCATGCGAGGTCTGCCTGGTATGCAGGAGATGCGGGATGCTGGTGTGACAGCAACCCCAAGTTTGGGGTGACAGTGCTTTGCTGGCTCAACCACGTGCTCCTGTGCAACTCCCTTAATTACCCTGCCTTAATTTTTCCCTGCCGATAAAATGAGGTTGCTACTGTATGGAAAGACTAGATTGGAAAAAAAAAAAGAAAGATAAGATATGCGGACTTATCTGCTGCCTGGAATAGAGCAAATGTGGGATAAAATAACCTTAGAGAAGTATGAGGGAGGGTTACCTGCCTCACTGGGAGCTGAAAGGGGGGCAGTGGCACAGCGGGCACGTACTCTCTCTGGTTGTCCATGCGTTTGCCTTTTGATTTTTAAAGGTGCAGATTGTTTTTTAAAGGACATGGGGAGGAGAGGAGAGGCGAAAGTTCAAACTTTAGCTGTTTAGGAAAGAATTCATTTAGGGTAAAAAAAATTAAAATGAACATTTTTTTGTTGACAGACTTGTAATGCAGCTTTCCTGTAAGGCTGAAGGAAAATTGTTCTGAAGCACTGTGACTTTATGCTTATTGTTTATAACTACATCTGCTGTACAGACTCTTTGGCCGTTTCACAATTGATCTGTGTAGACACTGAGAGCTGAACATGTTAAGCATTACAAAGAGTTAAGGTTCAAATCTGCTTTAGAGTCTATGGTCTGAGCTTTCAGAAAAATAAGCATATAAGACCCAAGAGGGTGAACACAAAATCGTGCTGAATCACCTCTAAGCAAGCTGATCTTGTCATGTTTCCCTGAAACTGAGTCCCTAATGCTGGATGCACTGCATACCATGTGGCCTGGATTCACATCATATCACTGCTGGGATCCTCATGTTGTGTGAGTACCTTTGGGTGTCTGATGGCTTTGACTGTACTGCAAAATGCATAAAGAAACTAGTGCAGAGAAGATCAAAGGAAGGGAAGGACAAGCGTGTACATGGAGCAGGGGAGCAGTTACCCAGTGCGATTGACTTCACAGGGAGATGGACTTCATGGGAGGACTGGATAGCATTTCAGAAAAAAGTCATATGAGGTTTTTACATGCACAAGAAAGGAAAACGGCAGCAACAGAAATGTCCGAAAATGAAAAGATATGGACAATACCACTTCCACTAATGTTATCTTTTCATTGATATGATCCCCAAATGCCAGTGAAAGAGGTTGTTCCACTGGTGAGTGCAATAAGATCGCAGGGACCCTATTAAAGGGGAGATAAGGGGAAAAATGCAGCACCAGTCCTTCAACACACCATTAAACATGGCAAACATTGAAGGAAGAAAAGCCACAAATGTAATATCTAAAAAAAAAAAAAAAGAACCAAAAAAGATTGAGGTACAGAATGTGCAGAAAGCAGAGACATAACCAAATCAGTGGAGACGAAGCACTAAGAATGAGACTTGGTTGCTCTGGAAACTAAGATAAGCTGGAAACATGGACTCAGGAACCCAAATGATGCTTGAAGCTACCAGAGATGAATGGATGAGCAAAGGCAGCGTCTCAGATGCATCAGATGTTTTCTTATCAAATTCATAACCACCAAACCTGGGATGAAAGCAGAGAGAGCAAGAGACACCAGCTCAGCTCAGCCTCCTCTCAGGCTCAGCAGTAACTGTGCATTGGAAACCACAGGTGCGGAGCATGATGGTTGCATGGCACTAGTAGCTAACGGGCAGGGTTGAAAAGTGAAATGCAAATCTCTCTTTGGTATTTACAAATATCCCTGGATAAATAAAAGCTCTGTGTGGAAAAACAATGTTGTTCTTGATTTATTTTTCCTGCCTCAATGGAACAAATATTCTTCTGGATTTAAATGACAATCCTTTTCATTTTGCATCCTGCTTCTGCCAGTGGTCAACACCAGCTAAAAGCGAGAGTAAAGCCTGAGAGGATATTACTTCTAATGCTAAGAAATGGAACCTGACTAGAGAATTTATAATCAGCCTATCTGAAAAATGTGCCGCAGCATCAGAAACTGGCATCAGCAAATAATTGCAGAGTCTGTTCTGGATTTTCAGATGCACAGATGGAGACAGAGTAGATGGTCTTCCTTCCCTCCTTCCTTAAATTGCTTATTTCCACTGAGGAAGCTGAGTCAGCCTGTCCAGAGGCATGACAGAGACTGATCACATCAAACCTCTGTTGGCAAAGACAGACTAAAATAAGTGGCTGGGAAAACCTCAGCCCAAAAACGGAAAGCGTTTTTAGAAGATTGATGGACTGTGTGCATAATCCTCCATAAAAAGACCTGGTTTAGCTTCCAACATCCCTGTCTCCTAAACAAACAAACAAAAATATTCCTCCCCCTAGATATTGAGAGATTCTTCTCATGATTACTGAATGAGGTCTTGGCAGACATGAGCAAAATATAAACCAGTTGTTCAGGTCTGGCAGTGAATATCCCATTTAAAAGAAGCACTTGTGTGTGAACTACCTGATAAGTTATGAAGAGCAACCATTTGGGAGACCAAATAACTGGTGAGAGATGCTACCATGCTTTCTGGGAGCTGCTACATGTGTCCTGAAGGAATCCTTGTTCGTTTCCTAATGACATTATTTCCTTGAGGGGAAAAGAAGAAAATGTTTCTTATGCCAGAGCTAGAGCTTGTATTTGTCACCGTAAGTGCTGCTGCATGTTTTGTTTCTGTTCGTAAGCCACGGGCTGTGCTGCTTCGTCCCTGGGAGGCAGCTGTGGTGGGATTGGCCTGGAAGCTGCATCCATAAGGTGCATTAACTCTGGGGCTCTCACAGGACTGAATCGAACCTTTTTGCCTTGTCCCAAATGTTAGGTTAAACAGGCCATGACATGAATGTCTGAAGGACCTGGTAAGCTAGGTGTGGGCTCTGTGGATCATACATCAGTGCGTGAGCACTCCCTGTACGGGCCAAAATGTCTGGTGGAGATACGAGCTTGTTCATCCCTGGGAGGTCCAGTGGCATGGTGGTGAGAGGCCACATGGTCATAACACACTGTTTTTTCATGAGGTGGGTGTAAGGGCCCTTTCTATGGGTACATCTGTAAGTTCAGAAGTTCTCTCCCCACAAATCAATACATCTTTATAAGCAGGCAAAGTAGGTAGGTAATTTTTAATTTAAATAAATAAACAGATAAAAAAATCAACCCAAAGAAAAGAAAAAAATGAGATCAACAACTTGTAGACTTGCAGTTCCCTTATTCCTCGCTGTTCCTGTCCCATCCCACCCTTCCAGAAAACCCTCTCACCTCAGATAACACACATGCTAGTTCACAGTGCTACGTCTTTTGAGAGGAGAAAGGGGAAGAAGAAACTTAGGAGAGGGACTAATGGAAACCAGTTCCCACCTCAGCTGTGACACAGGTAAATAGCAGTAACACGTGCTACCTCTGTGGCTTGGTTTGACAGTGGTATTGCTAATTCATATGACATACTTCATTTGTATGATTCACACAAGGTACCTTATAGTCTTCCTTGCTTTTTAGTAGGAAACCTTTTCCTCATTCATAGCTTGGCACAAAAACTTTTCAGTTTTTCTCCTGGAGGTATGAAGCAGAAGGAGCCCATTTCATAAGTCTTGTGGCCAAAAAAAACGAAGGTCCAGCCTCAGCTTTTCAGTGTATGTTGTCTCTTCATTCAGAATATCTGTTTCTAGGTTGCAAATCACCCCTTTTAAAATATGCAACAGACAGCAAGGAAACAGTCTGCAGCCATGGCCTCTCCATGACAGGGAACTGTGAGTGAGCAGTTGTTTGTTCTTTTATTATATTTTATGCTCGCTTTTCATTAAGCTGAACAATACTTTTCCCGTTATTGGGATAGTTCATATGTTACATGTACTTTCATGCAAATATTTACATTTCTAGGTGTAAAATGTCAAGTAGAAACTTGTGTGTTCTCATCATTTCTGGAAGA
Organism: Cariama cristata; assembly: GCF_000690535.1. NCBI lineage: Eukaryota > Metazoa > Chordata > Aves > Cariamiformes > Cariamidae > Cariama > Cariama cristata. The sequence continues at coordinate 5,596 of NW_009600419.1, forward strand.
AATCCTTTACTGAGTATTTTTGATAAAGGGCATATTTCTCTCACTGGAGATGGGACCAGTAAAGAGCAATCCCTGCTACTTTCTTCCTCTTCAGTACTTGCAAAGTCTTTTTTCCTCCTTTTATTAGCTAAAGCCCTTCCTTTTCTGAGGGATCATTAAACCACCTGAAGCCATTCAGTCAGTTCTGCACACAGACAAGTCTTTTGTGATGGCATCAAGGTTTGCGGAGTCCCGGTGGGTTATCTTGATACAGCAAAAGCCACTGGTATAGGCAAGAAATTTTCTTTGTACCCTGCAACAGCTTTCCTGTACTAGTGTGAGAAGTCAGTGTCAAGTGGCTGATATAATTACTGAAGGTTACTCTGGCCTGCTAAGGCTATGTTATCCTCCCATGTTGTTTGAAATGACACTTTTGCCCTCCTTCCCTGCAAAAGGGGGAGCTCTCATTCAATAAATGGGAGGCTGCATCTCTTGAGGGAAGATACATCTCCCATCTCTTGTTTAGCGTTAGGCCTGGCAAGAAGATCTGGGTGCTGAAGAAGGGAAGAACACACAGATTCTGCTTCGTTGCTGGATTTGAAGAGGGGCGTGCAGGAGGACAGAAGATAAACCTATAAATAGGACTTGTGATCACAGGGGAAAAAAATAATCAAGATCTTTCATTCTTCTTTAAGATGCCATTATGCGCATTCAGAAGGGACCGAGCATATATTTTTAATGATGCAGAAGATCATCAGATGGTAACATTATAGCAGAATTAGGCTAGCTCAGTCATCAGTGCTGTATAAGGTAAAAAAGAGAGTCTTAAATGCTTTTTAAACCAAAAGCGCCATCTGTAAGCGGTTTTGTATTTCACAGAAAGGAGATGGTGGTGTGCAATGAGTTGAATGAGCTGGAGATTTCAGTTTGACAGGTAGAGCGGCCCTTAAACTAAAGGAAGAGAGGAAATCTCTAGACTTGGGAACCCAGAGGTAGTGCTCCCATGCGGCCCACTTTTGAAGCAGCAGAGATGACCGCAAGTGCAGAAGAGTGCCCGCAATCCAACAGCTTCTTCCCACCCCAGCTAGCCCTGTGTGTCTTTATATTGTTTGCTTATAATCTCAAACCGCTTCTCTGTTTAAGAATCCCTTTCCCCACTGTATTACCTCTGCTCTCAAGTTATATTCCCTAAATGGTAACCTGTTACACAATCTCTAGTTCCCTCAAACACACTACTTTAACTACCTGAAAGCATTCAAGGAGAAGAGAAAGGAGAAACCTAAATTCTTTTAAGCTATATTTTACTATATCTCTAGCTACATTTTACCTCATCCTGACCATCATCACACATTTTGTATTAACTTCCCTTTAATCACTGTAACGTGTGGCAACCCAGTTTGGCTTCTGCCTTGACTGGGTGGTTTGACTGCAGGGTCCACTTATTTCCCAATCAAACCTGATAAACCAGACCCTCCTCTTGAACCTCTCCCTTGATAAATCAGACTGTTAAAGAAAATAAGCAGGTCCATTTAAAAGGTCAGCATGTGAGTTTGGGGCTGTCAAGTCCCAGGCAGTTGGGATGACATGGGACTCACTCGCTCCTTTTCAAGTGGTAGCTGTGAAGACAGTGGTGAAAGAAGATGCATGGGCCCAACTGTGTAGGAAGCGTCCAAGCTTTATGGGACGAAGCACAAGAGGGACTGTGATGTTTAACTTTCTTGATGGTTGTGTGACCTACGCTCCAGAAATGGCTTTTGCATTTACCCAGTACCTGTATAAACGACAGAGATTGTTTTGGAAGCAAAACCAAGCATGTAGTCCTCTCCCTGTTCATCTGAATATTCATTGTGCTGCTTTTTTCTGTCTCCACTCAGGATGCTCTGAGGCATGGACAGGATCCTATTTGACATCACAGTGAAGCAACAAGCTACTTCACGTCATTTTTGCATCTGCATAATAACCGGAAAAAGACTACTGTGAGTTCTAAAGAACCTTAAATGCATGATCTTTTTTTTTTTTTTAAAGGTATCTCAGCATCTGGTAATGCAGATCATCAGATCTGTACTCTACTTGGCTACATTTTTTCATACCTTGATTTGTTCTCCTGCTGTATGTACCATGCAATATGGGAAAAAAAGGATGCAGTGGAAAAGCCAAGGGCTAGATGCATATTACATTTGAGATGCTTTGCAACTTTCTGCCCTACAATCATATCGTCGGTATATGCACAGTGAAGTCTAGCTCTGTAGGGACCAATGTTACAGCTATGTTTGTGGTAGGACTTGCAGATAAATGGGTCTGGCCTTGATGACACATTCTTCAAGGCTCCATAGAGGCTGTTCCATAGCTGGGTCAGAGTTTCAGGCCACGTGAGTGCCCAGTGGGCTGGGTGTGTAGCTCCTATGGATCTCTTTGGATTTATGTACATGAATTATTTTGAATGCATGCAGCAAAGAGGGTTCACAGCAAGAAATGAGGTAAAGTAGGAGAAAGGGAGACAGGTGTGTCTGAGGTGGTGTCATGGCTTGCAATTCATTAAAGCAGAATGGCTCAGAGAAAAAAAAGAGTCCCCAAAAAGCCTAGTACTTGATGAGTTTGCCCCACTAGTGAGCCTAACTACTGTGCTGTTTTCATCCTTAGGGATTTGCTGTCATTTATACCAGTAAGAAGCAGCTGATTTCTTAAATTTCTCATCCTTAAGGACTACCAACTACATCAACAAATCCTCCTGGCAGCTGGAAAAAAGGTTTCCAAAAAGCAGCAGAATGTTTTCTTCTCAATATCCTCATTTTAAGAAGTCTCTCACAAAGACCAACTTCTGTCACCCTCCAGTGCTATTTTCTAGCTGCTAACTGCCATCAAGGCATGGGTTGGGAGAGGAGAGACGAGGTGAGGAGAAAAGGCAAGGGCAGGCATGTCTCTGCAAGGCCCCTCCAAGCACAAGGACACATGCAGCTGCCTCTGCACCAACACTGCTTACCACTGCCCTGCTGAAACTGCTTTGGGGTCTTCATACCTCACAGTACTGTGTGGTGGAAAGGATGGCCACGGATCTCAGATGGGTATACATTACGACGGTAGATTGGGACAGAGGGGCTGAATTCATCTCCACATACAGGAAAGCTGTTTTATTTTTCCCCTTCTCATCCTAGTTTTCCCTTCCTTCCCATGTCCTGCAATGAGCCTGCAATGCTGAACTGCCAACATGTCCTGCCTTCCCCCTGCGGTGAATCACCATCTCTCAAGCACAACAACGGATGCTGACTCCTCTGCCTGTTTGTTTAGGGAAGATGCTGTGCTTGGAGACAGAAAGCTCATCTCCACCTGGAGAGATGTGAAAGCCCTTCTGAAAGAATGATGAAGAGCAACTCCTGGGATCTGTGGCTCAGTGCCATAGGGCTCTGTCACAACCAAGTCAAAGTTACCTTCAAGAGCATGTCGTAAAAAAAACCTACAAATTGAGCATCTGTTCGAGCTGATGAATCAGCTTGGCACTTGGATCACAAATGTGGTTATTTCTGTGGGCCTCCAGTCCTCTTTCCTTTTTGTCCTGAATTTGCAACCAGTCCCACTGATGTGACAGAGTGAAGTGATGAGCGATGCAAATAAAACTGGTGTCTTGTGCCGACTTGGGATGGGGGTTTGGGGCTATGCTGATTACAGGGAGCCAGAGTCTCACAATTTTAACATCCCTTATGGATGCCTATATTTGCACGTACTGATCTGATGCAGCACATCAGAAGCTAGTTTATCCAAACAGCTGAACTGGGTGGCCATGAATCACACCTGAGGTAAATACTGGATGGGCATGTAAAATATCTGCATACATCTACCTTTGATGATTCATGTAACTGTCTTTTAAAGCATTTATAAGAGCTGACTTAAAGTGTATTTGTAATTGGTTTTTTTTTGGTACAGATTCTTCTTAACCTCAGTGCCCTGAAAACACAGCAGCACAAGTGGGATTGTTGTTTTTCCTTCATGGTCCCCAGGGTACATGAAAGAACCTGTGTGTTATTTTCCCCCAAGCTAGTGGCAGACATTAGAAAATTGAATTTAACGTTCCAATGTGCCAGGCATAAATATGCTTTGCGTATCTCACAGCAAACCTAAATGAAAGGAAGTTCTGAGAAGGCAGATAGCCATTTTTCAATTATATGTGACAAATGTGCCATTTCTGATAGCCTGTCAGTAAAAAGCAAGAGCTGGAAATGCCAAGCTATTTAGTGAAGTAGGATCAACATTCCTAATACTTCATGGGATCACTAATAGCTTCTGCATCTTCCGAGACAATCAGCCTTGATTGTTCCTTTGGATGCATTCTTCCAAATTTCATCCCACTAATTGCAACATTTCAGAGCTGATACGTGTAAATAATGAGGACTGTAAGTGTGGGGACTTTGAAAAGAATGTCCCATTACCTTAATGTTGTCAGATTGTTTGTGGCAAAGCTGTTTACAAAGTATACAAGCTACAACTCAAAGGAATGTGATGTGCTCTTATTTTATTCAGGTAACTTAGCATGGAAAAGATGAAATTATGTTTGTGAACTTTATTGTTCAAGGTGATGAGTTAATGTGTGGGTGATGGTGAATCTTCCATTTTTTGCATCTGTGAAAGTAAAATATTGAAATGTACAGGTTTTCAGAGGCCTAAGAGTCATATTCCTCCTTCAAAAATTTACAGGCAGCTGGACCTGAAATAAAAGCAGAGGTTGTCTGTTGCAGACATGCCTTGGAATGCTGCGTACACAGATTTTTCTTCCTGTATTTAACTTTCCTTTCAATGATTTAACATTGCAAATAAAACTAGTTAAAGATCTCCCACAAGCACAGGCAGTGTTCTCATATAAGAATCAACACTATAAGGAAGTGAGCTCTTCAAAGAATTAAACAGCAAGGATACTCAGTTAAAGTTTTCAAGATATTCTTTTATTTGCATGTGCTTCATTTAACACAGCTGGGAAGCGTGTCAAACTCAATACCTGGGACTTGCAACATAAAACGAGATTAGTCACATTTTGTGTTCTCAACTTGTTCTCAAATGATGCTGGATAACTTGTATTTTATTCTCTTTGGGAAGGGACGGGGTTTCTTAAATCACAGTTGTTCTTTACTTAGCAGCACAATGAATAAAATACAGAAATGATAAAAACAATGAAACAGAAAATTGTATTTCTGCCTCAGTTTTTTCACACCTTGGAGCAGTCTTTTTGCTGAGGATTAGTTATTATGGGAGGGTCCAGGATCCTTCTGGAGTGACCAGGGTCTGTTCCTGAGCTCTGGAGGCCTCCCAGCCCAGCTGTGGTTGGGCTTGAGGTTGGCCACTAGCATCTCTGTTGCTGCAGCATGGAAAAGTCCAAGAGTATCCTTGCTAGTGTCTTCTTCCTCTCTTCTGCGACGTTTCCTCGTTCTTTGTGTGAAGCTACATATTGCCATCTCAGCACCTTTGTTTCTTGCCAGCTCTCTAATCTGTAGACAGAATAGAGAAAAAGATATGTGGCACAACTGTGCTATTGGAGTACAGTGACAAAGATGAATGGTGTTGCATCTAGGAGATACAGCGTACAATTTTGTTAGCATCTACATTAAAAAAATACAGCTATTTCCTAATTTACCAGCCACAATCTGTGCATTGTACTGACACAGATTTGCAAAGACTCCCAGCAGATTCCTTCTGCTGAAGTCTCCTACTCCAAACACGTTTAACATGAACCATCGTTACACCATCTGACTAAGGTGTTAGGAGGAACAGTTTAGTGTATATAACATATGTTTTGATTGCTTCATTTAAAAAAAAAAAAAAGCCCTGCACAATGTCTTTAAGATTTTGAACAGCAAAAACCTTGCCTCTGCAGAGGGCCTTTGCATATGGATTTCAAGTATCTTACAAATATCAAGTGTCAAAACTTTTGTAGAACTTTTCCTTGTAGAAAGCAAGCAGAGAAGTGAGCAAGCCGCGTGGCAAGCTAGTGAGGGGAGGATGAGCCTGAGGTCCTGGCAATCAGTTGTATGCAGTAGCCACTAGACAATATGCCAATCGTACAGAAGACAAATACTGTAAGAGCAACTTTCCCAGTGTCGTTTTGCCCCTGGCGATACATCACTGTAGGCTGCACTGATTGAAAGCTGGAGCAAAACTCCTGTTGCAGACAGGTCTTTGCAAAGTTTGCAGGGGGAACCTATGTCTCATGAAGACATGGCCTGCTAGCAAACATACCCAGCACTCCCCTGGGAACCCACCACTTTTCCAGCCAGCCTAACCTGCCCCTCGTAACCACCGCGATGGCTCACCAGGGCTCCCCATTCACCTCTAGCTTACTGAATTTTGATAGGGCCTGGCCCTGGTGTATCCTGTGGCTTGATTAGCTAGTGCAACAACATGGCCCCCGAAAAATCATTAGGTTAATTTAAAGAAAGAAGAGCCATTTTTCCCAACGATAAAGTTAATCTTCACAATCTTTGCAAAAATAAAGTCATGATTAAAATAAGCATTGCTCCATGTCGCCTTTATTTATGGTAAGCTGCAATTACTTCATATTCCTCCTTGGTATCTGAACAAGACTTAGAATCACTGGCTTTCCTCAACTTACTCCCACAGAAAATGTCAGCAGGATCTAATTATCTGAATGAAATGCACTTTCACTGATGCCTGCTTTCTTATCTGCACAATGGTTGAGCTAGGCATTCTTATTATTGTAGTTATGAGTTTGCACACTCCATTCTCTTCCTGGAAAAGGTGTACAGATGTACATATACCACGTATGACTAGGATGAAGCAAATCAAGCCTTGGGTGAAAAGGCTGAGAAACGATGTGGTACTGGGTGAAGGATTTCTTGCAATTCATCAGATGGTTTTAAGGATTTCTCCTTCCTCTGAAACACGGCGGGTTCTGGTTCTGCAACTCTTTGACCAGGCACCCAGCATCCCTAGGAGCTGCAGTTTGTCTTACGCATTTCTGCAGGGAACAGCTTTTCATCTGAAAGAAATGTGGTTGTGAGACTGCGCAGCAAAGACATGCGGGGGACAGAGTACTACAAACCCAAGAAGCACACAGTTCATTTTCCTACCCTTGGGCAGGGTTAACTCTCTATCGGAAAGGTCCAGAAGATATGCAGTAACTTTTATTATGTCCTCTGCTGATGCCAATGCTGAGCAACGACTCTGATCAGTGACTGCAGCAAAGGTACCTACAAAGAGTTTAAAGAAGTTACTGCGGCAAAGACAACCAGAGAACCAAGAAGCGTACAGGAGAGAAAATGTCAGAAGAGTGATACAGGGGT
>NW_009600420.1:0-1537 GCF_000690535.1 Cariama cristata
TATGTGTGTCGTCGTCCCCCCCTCCCCCATTTTACGGACACGGGAAAGCGTGAGAGCAAATTGGTTCGTTTTGTTTTTTGTTTTGTTTTGTTTTGTCTTGTGTCCCCGTCCCGTCCCCCCCCGATTTTATGAACACGGGAATGCGTGACAGCAAAGTGCAAAATGATCTCCTTGGGGGGTCCTCCTGTCACCAGACACTGTTTAACCAGATAACCTGTTTCTTTCCATCCACCCTGCATGCTCTGAACGGCAAGGCTTTCTTTTTCTCTTCCCTCTGTCCGCACTACCTGTATTAAAAGCTTCGTCAGAACAGAGGATGTAATTATTTGCTCCTCCATCCCACCCCGTTTCTAACCCCCACGGACATTAATCTCCTTCAAGGTTGTGGGTTGTTTTGTTTTTTTGGTGTTTTTTTTTTTTTTTCCGTACGGGGGAGGTATTTCCCGATGTACGGCAGAACCACATCTGTTTATTTTTATTCCTGCCAGAATTGGTCATTTCGGTCTGAGTGTTGCAAAGTTGTGTTCCTTGCAAATAACGCACTTAGAAACTACCCCTGTTGCATCTGTCTGTGCGAACCCGGAATAATTCCTCCTCTTGATGCTGTGCTCGTAAACTTTAATTTCCCACATGAGCGCCTGTTACATTCTCTGTCTTAGTTATCAAGGCTTGTAAACAATTAATATAACACTATATTGAGTCTTCTCTTAATTTCAGAGCCAGCTTGTTAATGCAACACAGCAGTCTCTGTGTTAGTTTGGGAACAGTGACTGGTCTCCTACAAAGTACCTTAGACCTTTGAAGATAGGGAAGGAAGTCTGGAGTGAAAGTAATTAAAAAAAAATAATCAAAAAACAACCAAACAAACAGCATAACAAAAAAAAGATAAATCCCAGAGGAACCAACTAACCAACCAAAAAAAAACCCCACAAAAACCTCGGTAAGTTTTACACAACCTTAGCTCTGTGTGGCTTTATGCTAGTTCTGGTACCAGTCCATTCTAATAATAGAAATAGGGAAAACAGCCGATGTTTTGGGGATCCAAGAAAATTTGTGTTGCAGAAATAGCTGTCCTAACAATCAAAATGCAAACTGTTTTAACAGAAAGTCAGCAGTGGGAATATCAAGGAAGCAAATTTCGTTCCAAAGAATTAGACCAAGTTTTCCAGACAAGTTATTAACTTAAGGAGAACAGCTTCTCTCTCTCATCCGTTTTACTTTTGTTTGGCCCCTTTACAATATTTGACTCACGATCCTTAATGTATAAATAGTTAAGGAAAAATTGGGTTCTATATTGATCCAAATTCGTAGCAGCTAATTATTTATTAATGTAGATTTTACCGTGAATGGATGCACGGTTCTCCCACTGTTCTGTGTTTCATGTGTATCTGTATTTGCACTGCGTCTCTGTAGATCTGGGTATATATCTGTCTCTGCATACATATTATTTGATGCATACACCCCATGGTTTATATCAATAAGAAAACAATTTCCTTAGTTTCCTCAGGGTTAGCAAATACGTGAATGCAGGCAATTT
>NW_009600421.1:0-223 GCF_000690535.1 Cariama cristata
CAGCCCTCCCTCCAGCCGTGCGGTCAGGTGTGTTTCTGTCCTGATGGGGAAAGCAGCAGCTTTGGATCCCCCCTCGGCGGGGGCCACGCTTTCCCCGGGTGCAGGACACTGGGGAGGAGATGGCACCCACCGCTGCATGCTCCCAGAAAAGGACGGGATTCTGCACAACGTCCCGTGAGGAGATGCTGGGGCTGTTTGTGCTCTCCAGGACCCCAGGGACTGG
>NW_009600421.1:408-6033 GCF_000690535.1 Cariama cristata
GTTGGTGAGGCACCTCTGGCTGCAAGACTGGGCAAGGCCATGTGCTGTGGAACTTGTGGCAGGGACCGATGCTGGGGGCATGAAGGCGACCGTGCTTCTAAAAACATAAAATTGATTTTATTTCAGAGCGCAGTCGAGCAACCCTGCTCTTCGACACAGACCATCCTAACACCGCCTCTTGACTCGATGCCATGGGAAAGGGCCTCATCAGCCCTATCTGTAGGAATTTGCCTTGTGTTTAGGCAGGAAGGTGAAGCTGGTAGGTACGGGTCCCAGAAGCAGCTCACTGGAAGAAAGAAAGAACAATTTTTTTTCTAATCTGTTTTCCTGCGATGGGAACTAGCAGCTGGCCGCTCCAGCTCTCATTTTAGCTGGCTTTGAGCTTGCAAAGTCCTTTGAAGCCAGTGCCTGAGGACTCGTAGATGTGGGGAAAAACACTTTCCTGCACTTTGTTGAAAGAATTCAGAAATCAGATAATGAAAAATGGGGAAAATGCTCAGCTCTCCTAACTCGGGGATGGGGACTGCCTCCCTGCTCGGTGTCTGTACGGGCCTGGCAGGGTGGGACTGTCTGGGCAGAGCCCAGAGGGATTCGATGCTGAAAGCCTGAGACGTCCCGTCATTGTGCTCTCCTCTCTTGGTTCCTACGACTGTCCTGACATGAACAGTGTGCGTGAAAGAGGTTGGCCATTCTAAATTTGCAGCAGGTACTGGATCACCTGCTGTAGCAGATACAGGGATTGAGAGAGCTCTTTACGGCAACTCCAAACTCAGTTACAACCTCAAAGGAAAGCACTGTTTAACCCTTGCTGCTTTCTGACAACCTCTTGAACTGATGGGAAAGAGCCATCACCCCCACTTCGGAGGATGCATGCAGGCACTGTGATTTTGTGTGGCTCTGCGACGTCCCTTCCTAGCAATCTGAATGAAATTCAATGCTTTATTACCTTATTTTAATCCAATCGTCCACATTTTGGCTCGCCATAAGCGTCTCCAGATAGTCTCTCCCCACGTAGTAAGGCGGCCGCTCGTTAATTTTCTGAGGTAGGTGTTCTAATAAGCCAACTGGAATATACCTGCAGTGAAACGCAGGGGCAGGGCATGCTATCGTTCAAACGGTACAGGCTTGCTGTGTTAAAGCTGGTCTCAGCTAGGGAAGAATTACCTGCAGAGGAACGAGAGCCATTCCAGCAGAAACTTCCTGGTCTTCTCCACTCCCTGAGTATCTGATCCCCAGTGCTCAAGGCCATAGTTGGTGAAATCTTTGAGGATAGCAAATCTCTCGCTAGAGGAGATATCCCAGTGTCTCTGTTCCTTAATTTCAGTGAAAAGCCATGGTTTGATGAGTGCTCCTCTGTAGCAAAAAAAAAAAGAAGTGCATTGTTATTCCCATGAGTGATGTTTCGGAAGATGCCAACTAATTTAAGAGACTTTCCAGCACTTATTTGCCAGCCTATGCTGTTTTAAAGTTTGGGGTTTTTTTCACTTTCAACAGGAGCTGCTCTAAGTTCCCACAGATGCACCTGATTTTACCAATTTTCAGAGCAGTTTCACCAAGAGGAAACTTCTTGCATTTTGGGTTTGTTTAGGTATTTTTTTTTTTAATTCCTTTTTTACTCTTGCACAAGTAGAGCTCAGAAGTGAAAGAGAAACACAGGCACTTGCCTGGCAATCATAATTCCCGAAACGCCCATCTGCATGGCTCGATTAGCATCTTCGTAAGACAAAATATCACCGTTTCCTGTCCAGAAGAGAGAAGCCAGAGGTCAAAGTGATACACGAGGGCAAGTCAAAATGAGTTAATCCAGGCATGGGATAAAATTCAAAAAGAACACAGGGTCCAAGAGCCAGATTGTCCAAAGAGGCTCTGGGGCTCATGTTTAGAGACTCCCAGGGATGCTTCTGATTAATGTTCCCCTTACTAGGAAAAGGAAAGCCTTCTCCTCTCTTCTTCTCCACTCCCAACTCCCACCCTGAAGGTTTAGCTGGGACTGTCTGTGCCACGGTGCCCAAGAAAGTACCTGCTAAAAATTAAGTGGTTTGTGTCCTGCCTGTCCCTTCCCCTCCTACTGCACTCAGTGCTCATCATGCCTGGGCCCAAGCACAGAGGCAGATCCGGGCTGCACAAGAGCTACTGGTAACTCACTCCATCATGTCATCATCAAGTCCAGCCTTTCCCCCAGGCTAAATGACCTTGGGAGCCTGGTTTTTTTCTTTTTTTTAAAAGATATTTCAAATCAAACATGCAGCACTTTCAGTCCATATGACAAAACAACAGAAACACCTACCAAAAAGAGGCATTGGGCTTGCTATTTTAGCACATTCTGCTATGTAGTCCCAGTCAGCAACCCTCGTGTACCGCTGTTCCCTGGATCGGCCGTGAAGCTGGGGAGGGAAGTCATAGTGAGACCTCAGCAAATGCCCAGAGAAGGCAGGGCAGAATGGGAGCACTGGAGGAACGTGCTTCAGCAAAGGCAATGACAGCAGGCTGGGGTAAGGGATCCCTCTGTTATTAGCAGAAAACACTAAAAGGTAGTACGCAGCTGGTCAAAGGTGTTTGAAAGAGCTACTCAGCTGTGGAGAAGAGTAAGGTCACCCCCACATCATGCTCTAGACTCAAATGCAAGCAGAGTTCCCCAGACACCAGCCAAAAACCTCACGCCACAGCAAGTATCCCTGTACCGTGACCATGGATGCTCCCCACTCCCGGATCTTGGGGATTATTTTATGAGCCACATTAATCTTTTCTTGCACTCCCGTCCGTATCTTCACAGTCAGTGGGATGTCCAGCACCTGCAAGAATGGGAGGGTGAGGCCAAGCTGAGGCAGGAGTTGGCTCCATCAGCTCATCGCCTGCTGCCAGCAAGTGCTCTCACTCACCGAGTTCATCCCTCGGACGATCTGTTCAAACTTGTTGGACCGAGTCATCAGAGCACAGCCTCCTCCCTGGGAGAAAAAAAGTGATTTTCTGCTTCCTTGCATAGTGAAGAGCCTCCTTGGAGCTGCTCAACAGCAGCTCTCTACTCAGGGAGTGCAGGTAAGACCTGGAGCATCTCAAGACTTGGAGAAAGGGGACTCTTCAACACAAAAAAACCCCACAGCCCTTTTCCCTCCCAACCTCTGCCTGCTGCCAGGCAGAGCCAGCTAACCACTCCCTGCTCTTCGAACAGCTTATTCGCCTTCTTGCTGAAGTCTAATGCCCATAAAGGAACTGGGAGCTCTGGATCAGACTGGCAGGAGCAGATCAAGTAGCGAGGGATGAGGCAAAAGACAAGCATGAAGGAAGCAAAATGCGCTGCAGTCTTCTTACCTTCTTGTAGACCAGGTCAATGGGACACCCGACATTGATGTCGACAAAGTCCACTTCAATTGTCTGGTTCAGGAGCTCTGCACATTTGGTCATCGTGTCTGGAAATGCCCCCTCCAGCTACCAAAGGGGGACAGATTGCATGAGTTCAAGCAGCAGCTTTTCTCCTCAAAAGTGAGTTATCATCTGTTTGGTTATTGAGATGATGGCACTCACCTGGACCCCAAAAATATCTTCGGTATGATGCCGTTTGAGAAGAGCCCACTCAGAGGACTGGCCCTGAAGCAGGTTTGTGCACACAGCCATCTCTCCGCAGGTGACGTCTGCCCCGAAGCGCTTGCATATCCTTCGGAAAGGGAGGTTACCGCACTGAAAGAGACAGCAGAGAGATGGCTTGTCAGGAAATTTGCTCTGTTCCAAACATGGCAATGGTAAATTTTGACAAAAGGACAGAATTATCTACGTACCGTGGTCAGTGGAGCCAAGTAGAGCTTGCCTTGGATATCCAACTAGAAAACAAGAAGGATCAAGGAGCACGTTAGCAGAGCTGAACCAGCAGTGGTTAAACAGGAAGATATTCCAGTTAGCAATTTTATCACTTGCCTTGGGTAAAACTCAGTGGGAAACCCAGGAAATCACCGGTTTTGTTCAAGAACCTCTACTATTCCCTGAGGATGTATTGTTTGGATAAAAGAACCAGAAACTTGAACCGCTTGATTTTTCACTGCTCAACTTGGAGAAAACTCAAAGCAGTTACAGATATAGAGGCCAGACAGATTGCCTAATGGATGCAAGGATGGAGGTGACGAGGAGGAGAGGAAGGAGGCAATGCTCTCACCCCAGGATGGCACCATGCAGTGCAATCAAACCAACCAGACCCAGCCTTGGCTCTCCTTGCAGATCATTCCCACCCTCACTGACAGCTCAGCCCCTACCCTCCTTCACGTACAAGGGACTGCAGCTTCTCTTGGTTCTCACCCCTCCAAGGACACCACCACAGCCCCAAGAGCTCACCTTCCTGCATCCTTCCTCTCATGACAGTAACGCGGTCCCTGGGCAGCTCCGTTCTCTGTCTGCCTCTCACCCAGCTAAGAGGTCTCTTCTGTCTTCCTAAGCACAAGCTTAACCACTTGACAGGTACACAAGAGACAGCAACCCTCAACCAAACTCTCACCTTCTTCTTCTCACATGACCGCAGCTTTATAATGTCTTCATCTGTCACCGGGCCAACTGTTTTGATGGAGGATGCCTCCTCATCACCTGTGACACCGGGACTCTGCAAGGCATCTGGTTTGGGGTCGTTTCCCTGCTCTGGTAGCACAGGACATTCGGGGCTGTCTCCCAGGCCCTCCTGGGGTGTTGTGCCGTTGGACGCCTCTTGCTCCTCTGTAGAGAGCCCCGTGGCTTTGCCTCCCTTCCCACTATCGCCGTGGGGCTTGGCCAGACCACGGAGGTACTCATCAGCCTTCTTGAAGCTAAACTTCCTCTTGCGCAGCTGGTGCTGGAGGTCCTTGGAGAGGTTGTTCCTCACCAGTGACTTCCCTTCCCACTGCTTGGCCAGGTCTGTGTTGACAATGTTCTCGTAGCCATCTCCGAGGTGGGCCTGGGCAAAGCGGCAGGTAACGCCATAAATGCACTTGCCAAAGGTTTCAAAGAGGACGCAGCTGTGCCCCAGGTCGGCTGGCTTCACGGCCATGTACTCGCCGATGTCGTGAAGGAAGCGGCACCGTGCGCCGAAGTAGCATTTCTCTGCACATCCCTTAAAACAACAAAGAGGAGGTTAAAAGCTCTGCTCTCCGCTTGCCTGCCCGGGCACGCCTGTACCTTCCAGCACAAGCGAGGCGAGCATGGGTCTGGCCTGGCCCAGAGAGGGGCCAGAAACGCTCTGAGCAACCGTCACCACCCCGCTCGGAGCACCCGTCACTCCTCAGGTGACATCAGGCACCCACCCCATGAAACGTCCCTAGGAAGCTGACTGCTGGAACGTGCCACAGAAGGGCAGCGATGTACCCACCCGAGGGGCCATTTTAGTGCTACTGCTTCAGTGACGCTGACACTTTACTTGTCCCGCTCAGCTCACCCCGCGTCACCCTCTCCCAGCCAGCCAAGGTGGTTTTGCCAGCACAGCCCCTGTTACCCCCACCCTGCCGGGAGTTTCCCCTGTACGGCTCTATCTTCAATGCGCTTTCCTAGATTTAAAAATAAACGCAGCCCTTGAGCAGGAAGGGCCCACGAAGGTCCCAAATTCCCCGCCCCAGAGCAGCGCGAAGCAGGGCGCCCATGCCCTACCTGCGTTACCGACGGGCACAGCCTGCTCTG
>NW_009600422.1:0-1392 GCF_000690535.1 Cariama cristata
GGAGATAAGAGAGGGTGTAATTTGCTTTTAATTGCCATTTAATTTGGGTTGCTTTTAAACGTTTAAGCTGCGAAGGTGTCTTAATAATAAGCCGCAGGCAAACAGGCATGTGGCTCCCTCCCTCCCCCTCCCTTTCCTCTTTTTTCTTTTTTTTTTTCTTCTTTTCTTTTCTTTTTTTTTTTTTTTTTTTAAGATCCAGGTTTTGGGGGGGTTTATTGGTATCTGTTCATGCAGGCTAACAGGAGCTGTCATTCAGCCCTCTTTTCTTTCTACAAATGGACAAAGGCACACGACTGGAATTGAAATGCATTGTCTGGAACGGGAAAGTGCCATTATCCAGGCGTGCAGAGGGGTCAGCAGCAAACACCTCGTACCTCTCCTCTGCCCTGCGGGGGAGCTGGGCTCCCGCCCCGCCGAACCTAACGGGGGAAGGGAAGTAGGAGGAAAATGGGAAGGAAGGGAGGGAGGGAGGGAAGAAAGGAGGAAAAGGAAGAAGGAGGAAAAGGAGGAAGGAAGGAGGAAAGGGAAGGAGGGAGGAAGGAAGGGAGGGAGGAGGAAAAGGAAGAAAGAAGGAGGAAAAGGAGGAAGGAAGGAGGAAAGGAGGGAGGTAGGAGGAAAGGGAAGGAGAGAGGGAGGAAGAAAAGGAGGGAGGGAGGAAGGAAATGGAGAGAGGGAGGGAGGAAGAAAATAAGGAAGGAAGGTGCAAAGGGAGGGGGGAGGAATGGAGGGAGGGAGAAAAGAAGGAAGGAAGGAAGGAAGGAAAGAAAGAAGGAAGGAGAAAAAGCAGGAAGGAAGGAGTAAAGGGAAGGAAGGAGGGAGGAAAGAAAGGAGGAAGGAAGGGAGGAAGGAAAGGAGGAAGGGAGGAAGAGAGAAAGGAAGGAAAGAAGGAAGGAAGGAAGGAATTGTTTCTTTCTCTTCATTTGGATTTGCTACAGTTAATGTTGTTGATGAAATAAAAGTATTTCTCCCCAATACATATTTGAGAAAATTCTAGGAGCTCTTCCAAGTTCAGATTTTGTTTGGACTCTTCAAGATTTTGGTAGTTGAGAGACCAAAAAAATACACAGAAATGGGCAAACTCTACTCTTTCCAACGCCCCGTTGGAGCCTGGCGAGCGCAGTGTGAGCAGTCACACCAGCCCTCAGCAGGACGGCTTAGACCTAACAAAAAAAATTCAGATCCCTTGAGCACACCCTCCTGACGGAGGGACAAATGTCCCTTCCCTTCGGGGAGGAAGGCAAACCCCATCCCACACAGCCAAGTCACCGCACCCCCCAGCTCGGCGGATTTCCCCAGCCGGTTATTTGCACAGTGTTACTTTAATCCTGTCTGGGTCTACACTTTCTTTTTTGAGGGGGTAGGAGTTTGGTTTTTTTGTTTTTTTTTTGTTTT
>NW_009600423.1:0-3045 GCF_000690535.1 Cariama cristata
GGAGTGAAGTTGAGCCTGGGAAGAAGGCAGGGGTAAGGGGAAGGTGTTTCTTAAGATCTAGTTTTTATTTCTTGTTATCCTACTCCGACTTGATTGGTGATAAATTAATTTCCCCAAGTCCAATCTGTTTCGCCAGTGATGGTAATTGGTGAGTGATCTCTCCCTGCCCTTATCTTGACCCGTGAACTTTTAATTGTATTTTCTGCCCCCATCTTGTTGAGGAAGGCAGTGATAGAGGGGCTTTGGGGGGCACCTGGCCTCCAGCCAGGGTCAACCCACCCCAAGACCCCAGACACCGGTATAATGAGTGCTGAGTGAAGGGAGAAGACGGGGTCTCAGCAGGAGGTTTCTTACCATATAGGCATAGCTCCAGCCACCTTGCTTGAATGTGGCTATGCAATGCTGAAATAAAAACAGTATTTTACAGACTCATAATAAAATAATTTGCTGTGTATTAGCACAATGAGGGGACAAGGCATTTGGTCCCTGTAAACTGAGCCAGCCAGAAGGCATGATGAGAGGATCAGCACGCTCCCCTCCTTCGTTGCTGTGCCCTCCGGCTGGGTTTGGGCCAGTGCTGGGCCCTTACCGTTGCTGTACTGGCACCAGCAAGCAAAAGGACAGGATTATACAGGGAGAGCAGGGCAGTGCAGGGGGAAGGACTTTCCAGGATGTGCTTTTAAACAGATTTGTCAACAACCGTTCTGCAGAACATGATGCAGGGCTGAATGAAAACTTAGTCTCTAATGTCTGATACAGCCTTTGACTTAACAGAGCTACTGCTGTCTGGTTTTCCAATTAGAGTGGCCCTGTCTGTTCTGACATCTTGGCCGGGGAAAACAGATTGGTTCATCGGGAGTTGATTTCTGAGCCTGTAAATCTAGCAAGTCTGAGGAAACTGCTTTATTAAAAACTAATGCCATATCATACGTGTCCTTCAGAGTGCACAGTTATTTTATGTTCAAGCTTCTCAACAGTTAAAGGAACTTGGTTTCTTTCAGTTTTCATAGGGTAAGGACCAAAAGACTTACATTTGTCAAACTGGAATAACTTCATTTACCATTTGCTATTCAGTAATAAATTGATTTGGGGAGGAGAGACTACAACATGCAGATTATTCCAATGCAAGTATATGGATTTGGAAGTCCTATACTTCAGTGATCAGATGATGAAGAAAAAGTGCCCTGGCAGCTCTTGATTTTTAAGGTTCTTTTTCTATTTATAAATGCTGTTAGGATAGCACAGCCTAAGCAGAAAGACAGATTCAAATCACACTTTTTATGTAATAGTGCTCATTTCTCTAAGGATCTGAAATGTCCCATTCATCAGCTCTGTTATCTCTTGCCTTGATGAGCACTTAAAGCTGAAACATGTAGCTATCTTAATCTACTCTGAGATACAGTGCTTTTGGATACGTAAATTAGAACCTGCACTAAGGCAACTGCATAATTTCTTACACTGGCTCAAGGTAGCCCTGACAGGGCTAGAGTTTTTTTTTCTGCCTCTTGTTAAGCTAAATAATTTTTGAAACCCCACGTGTTGCTGATTTTTATTGGGTTTTTTCCCTCCCTATGCAGTCTGAAGAAAAGAAAAAATATCCCAGAAGATTTTACCTGCTGAATTGGACATTATAATCAATTTTATGTGCTTAGCAGGTGTTGCAAATGGATGAGAGGGGGATATTAATGATAAGATAGTTGTGGAAATGAACAAATCACAAGTGTAATCAATCTCACTTCTGTCTTGAGGGAGGAGTGTACCGCAGAGTTTAGCATGAACGTGACAGCTTGACAACTCAAGGTTACTTCGCTTTGAGAAGTAAAATCATGGGCAGCGTGTGGTAGCAAGATCGTAGCATGGAGGGGTAATTGGGGTGGGCTGGGTTCTGGGCAGGGGTTGGTGGCTGCGCAGGGCTGCAGGGACTCGCACCTGGGGAGCCCGCAGCCTTGCAGGGCAGCCTGCCAGGGATGCTCCTCCTGAGATCCAGCCTGAACTTCCCAGGTGTCTGTTGATGCCCCCTGTCCCTCGCCCTCCAGCCATGCACCACCAGTTCAACATACTCAACTTCATTCTTAAGGATAGGAAGAGTAACGTGTTGGGAAATACTTGGGAAGAAAGGTGGAAACATGCTTCTTGCTAACAAGAGGTAAAAAAACCCTTAGTTAATACATCTTTGATAAAAGTAATTACAGCTTGCGCTACAGTTGTCGTTTTATTCTTGGTGGTTATGTGTGTGTTAAGATGTGTTTGTTTTCATCAAAGATGGTGAGGCCCAACAGATGTAGGAGGAAGATTAAATAACAACAAAAAGCAAGAAAACAAAAGCCTTGTTTTAAAGTACATTTTTACATAAGAAACAACAATTTTGTTGGGAGAAAAAAGCCTCCAGTTCTCTACTACTACTTGAAAATGTTTATCAGTTCTTTTTGTTTGTAAGTGTCATGGGGTTTAAGCACCTGTTAAAGCTGATGTAAATGAGATTTTCTGGCAAAGTGGAGCCGGGAGAAAGCTGAAACTTCTCCCAGGGTCCCCAGGAGCTGAGGCTTGGGGACAGGAGGGTTGATGCATTCCCCTCGAGGTCCTGCTGCCCATCCCGGCTGGGAGGACCCAGCTGACACCCAGCTCTCCCTGGCGCCCGGGGAAAATGAGGTCGGTGGCAGTCAGGGGTGAAGGCAACGTGGCACCTAGCAGGATGATTTTCAGAGGATTGAGGCGTCCACTTAAGATGCTGAGCTGTGCAGATGTACAGAACAGCAGCCTGTTATGAAACCACATGAAAATAACTTTGGATGGCCAAGGAAGTCAATGCTTGAAAGGGTTTCACATCTGACAGATCTGATTGAAGTTGGTTGGGTCCTGGTCTTGCCTGGGTTTGTTGACTTGAATGTAAGCTTCCTGAACTTCAGGCCCTGCATTAATCAGGGGGAGAGGTTAGTCCGCTGCTTCTTGTTACTGTTTTACAGATGACAAACTGTAGGCTTAGTCACGACACTTCCACTTTGCATGGCTGCACATTGGGTTTATAATATAATATATTATATATTA
>NW_009600424.1:0-5592 GCF_000690535.1 Cariama cristata
TTATTGAAGCCAGTTACTGGTGGGGACCGGCTGGATGGAGTTTGGCTGCCTCTCGTTAGCTGGGTAGAGAATGATGCTGGGTGCCAAGTTGCTGGAGGTTTAGTTCCCCGGGAAGGGCAGGGGATACCCAGCAGCTTGATGGGGTCGGCTCAAGAGCCCAGGACGTGGTTTTTTTTTTTCTCCCCAGGAGATGTGAGTTGGGGTGAAAATCCTTGGGTTTTGGCACTTTGAGTCCTGTCGAGTTTGCCAGGCAGGTTGCCCGGGCAGGATGAGCAGCGGCGGAGGAACAAGCCGTGTGCTGGTTTGGGCAGCATCAGACGAGGTCGTAGCAAACTCGCTCCCCGCCGGGCTCTGTCCTCCCTTTGGGACTCAGAAAGGGGACACATGTCCCCTCCCAAAGAAGCTGGCCCAAAGGCAGGCTGAGATCTCTCTTTATTCCTTCAGGAATAAACGGCGCAGCCGGCAGCGGCCGCGGCAGGAGATCTGAGGCTGAGCAGCCCTTTGAAGGGTTTTTTTTTGTTTTCATTTCCAAGGACAAAATGTCCAAGGACCCTGCAGTTCCCCAGAGCGGGTCCAGACACTGAGACTGTCCCAGATCCTGGACTCAGGCCTCTGTACTGGGCAGGATCTGGCCGTGAGGGAGGGCTTTTGGGGGGGTCTGTCCCATTGCAAACCCTCCAGGGTGATGCTCAGCCAGGGAATGCAGGCAGCGAGGAGGAGGAGGAGGAGTGGGGGGGTCTGGAGGGGAAAGCAGTATCAGCCAAACTACAGGCAAAGCCTTCAAAAAATCCTTTCCGAGATCACTCAGTGTCCCTCCAAAAAGCCCCATCCAGGTCACCAAAACCACCTGGGAATGGAGCCTGCTCCGCCGCGGCAGCCCAAGGCAGCGTGGTGCCATCCAGCCCCGGCGCTCACGAATTGGCCCCGTCGCACAACGCAGACTCGGCCGCCTCTGATCCGATGGCAGTTTGGCATGTGAAGAAAATTAAGACCAGAACTCAGGAGCAGCAGCTCTTTAAAGCGTGTTGTCCCGCTGCTAGGAGCCCTTGCCCAGGGGTGACGGGACATGGTTCTCATTCCTACGCCTGTGCTGGGGTTTATTATTTTTCCTTCTATTGTGCAGAGTCCCCTTTATTCCCTGCATGCTTGTCCCCCAGGGCGGAATGAAGCAGTGTGGGTTTTTTTTTTTTTTTTCTTGCACTCAGACACGGCTTATTGCCTCCTCTCAACCACCCTTTTGTTTTTTTAGTTATGATCTTCAGGCCAAAAATAGATGGTCCCTGCTCCTTGCAGCCCTGGAGAAAAACAGCCAACAGGTGAGTGCACGGATGGGCACCGCGGCTGGTTTCATTCAGATCACTAATAAATGGTAGATTTTTCTTTTAAAGGACATTTTCTCTGTAATTCATGATGTTTCCAGCCGGGGCTGTCTGGCATTTACCCCTCTTTTGGGGACAAGGTACCCTGCGGGGTTGTCATCCCACTCTTGGATTGGGAGCCCTTGGGAGTGCCACCACATCTGCGTAGGCTCGATGGTCGCCGGCTCAAGGTGTCCCTGTGCTCCCTCGTGATGATGAGGATGGGGCATGTCTGGGATGGGGAAGGCAAATCCAAGGGGAATATCCTGCCACTGCCTCACCTGTAACCTTGGGCACATCCCTTTGCCCTGTGGGCTGTGGGAAGCAGCCTGACACAGCGAGTGGGGATCCTTGGGTGGAAACTGCTTGGTAAGAGCCAGAAATTCCTCTGCCCTGAGTCAGGCCAGGCTCTCCTTTCCCAGGCTCTGCTCCTTTCCCTCTGCGTTAGCAGCGCCCGGCCTCGAATGAGCCGCGACAGGCCTTGGCTTTGCAGGCAAATACATATTTAGAAACCGGCGGGCATTATCCCCTTCGATTATTATCACTTGAATGTAGGTCGGCTTGACAGCTTAGGTGGAAAATCATCTTCTGAGCGTACCGACAGCTCCACGCTCGCTGTCTTCTTAATCCCTCCCTGTTCGCACCCTGCTTTGGCGGGGGGAAAAGCCGAGCTTGGGAGCCATCTCACCAGTGGAGCAGAAGCAAGAAGGTAAATTATTAAAGCAGCCATCTCCTTGCAAAGGCCCAGGGCACAAGGGTGGTCCCTGAGGCCAGGAGGGCTTTGGGAGGGGGGGAGCCGGGGTGGTAAATGCATCTCCCCATGCTGGCAGCACCCTGGTGATGCTCCAAACCTCCGGGGGCTGACCAGGGAGGGATTCATTCATCCCTGGGCTCCCTGCGGATGTCCGGCCATCCCTGTTCACTGTCCGTCCAGGTTTGTCTGTCTGTCCCTCCCTTCCCATAGCTCTGTCCGGTTTTGGAAACCCAGGTTCTGCCGCATCCCTCCTGCGAAGGACCCCTCCATCCTCACCCACTCCCTCTCAACCTCCCCGCTGTATTTTTCCTGCCCGAATTGCAACGTTCATCCTTTCAAAAAAAAACCACAAAACAAACCACAAACCTCGGCGATACCTCCTCCGTGCCAGGCCCCCCTCCCCTGGCCCAGTCCTATGAATGAATGGTTGGTGGCCCCGTGATGCCATTTCCATGGTGACAGATGGCAGCCGAAAATGCGGGGATCAGGGTCACATGAGAGCAGCGGTAAATTCAGGCAGTTATTTATAGGCTGCTGCTCCAGCGTTTATGGAAATGCGTCTATCTTCGACCGCGATATCAGCCCTTCGCTGGCTCTCCAGGGCACTGCTCTTCCAGGAGAGACATTACTCATGCTCTGCTTTAATCCAGACTGTTCCCGCTGCTCAGGCTGGTGTCGGAAAAGTACCGGGCTCTTCGGGTTTGGGGTATCTTTTTTTTTTTTAAAATATTTTTCTTTTGAGCCTGAGCGTCTGGATCAGCCTAAACCAAAAGCAGTCATAGCCAGAGTTTCTTGCGTCTGCCCGTGGCATCTTCTGTGCCGATCGCCGGCACCATCCGCAGCGTGAAAGTCCGGGCCGTAACCTGGAATTTTGGTCCTGAGCGTGCGTGTTCGTGGCAAAGCCCAGATCCAGCCTTGCCTAGTCGTTTGTTTTTTTTTTTTCAGCTTTGATACAGCTGGGGATCTTTTTGTGCCTCAGTTTACCAATCAGCAACACACATCGGTGATGTGCGGCCAGCCAAAGGGAGATCTTTAAATCCTCAAGGGAGGATTTATGACACCTCCAAGTGTCATCGAGTCACCCGTGACCCAGGAATTGCCCCTTCCCCAGCTCGAGTAGCCTCATCCCTTCTCCCCGCCGAGATGTGCAGGAGCAGGGGAGCTCAAGGGCTGGTTCAGCCCCTCTCAATAAGGTTGCTCCATTTCCCTTTGCTTAAGACCCCTTAATAAGGTCACTCGATCTTCTTTTGTTTAATCTGGATGTGCAGAGAGCTTTATGCTGCCGGCGTTTGCAGCCCAGGGGCTCTGCAGCTCCCCTTCCCCAGCCCTCCCAAGCTCGTACCCACCTCCCCATGGAAACAGCACCGGGATGCCATAAAACTCCCCATCTTTGGAAATTAGGAAGTTTTTTCTGGTGCCTCCAGACAACAGGGCCCTTCTCCCATCGCTGGGCTCTTCCCAGTGCGTGTGACGGGCCCGACGCTGCTCTGTACGGGGGTGGCCGTCACTTCGCAGCCAGGGGAGACTCCATCTCACACCAGCCCTGCGTAGGGTTGAATTTCAGGGGGGAAGCAGCTTCTCCGCACCCCATGATGTCTCCTGGTCCCTCTCCCTCATGGCTTTACCCCAGATCCCTGACTGCATCCAGGCCCCTGAGCAGTTGTGTGGGAACGGAGCAGGGAGCGTCCCTGCAGAGGGCTCTCGGTCCCCATGGAGGTGACATGCCGTGGGGCACATTTCTCTCCTCCTGCTCATTAATACCTGTCATTGCCTGTCCCCATGAGCAGGGGACCGCATCAACATCCTGGCAGTGACAGTTCCAAATCTCACCTTCCCTTCCTTGCCTGGGCGTTGCATCCTTGCCCTCCACATTTGCTTCTCCTATCAACCAGAAAGCATGAGCCACAGGAAGGACGGCGACAAGATGCCACGTTTAAAACACAGAAAGTATCAAGTCTTCGGAGAGGCTGATCGCAATCCAGAGGAACCCCGGGCAGGCTTTGACCCACACCTTGGCTCTTCCAAGCTGGTTTGCATCAGCCTCCGACTCCCCTCGCCCCTGCCAAGGTCCATCAGCCCCCGTGAGATGTGCGGAGACGTCGCAATAAGCTGAGCAGACGCCGGAGATTTCACACGGTAGTAAATCACGAGCGCGATGTGCCTTTTCCCCGTCAAGTGCCGTGTCGAGCTGCCTTCCCCCTGCCCGGGATGGGTAAAGGCGCAGGTTTAATGGAGCGTGGTCTCATCTCTCCCGAGGGTACGGGAGGGAGAGTTACGAGCGTCGCTCTCGGGCGCTGGATCTCGGTGCGGGAGCTGGCTGAGCTCCCACGTACCTGGGAGAACAGATCGCTTTGTGCCCAACAGGCTGGAAAGGGAAACGGGGCCAAAGGCCAGAAATGGGCATAAACATTGAGATCCAGGAGCTGGAAGGAGCGTGGTTTGGGGCTGGAAGTCTGAATCTTCTGGGGTTTGGCTCTTCCAAGTGTGGTTTTTTTCCTCCTCTCGAGGTTTCTCACAGGCTCAGGAGCTGGGTACTGGTACCAGTATCCCCAGCACCAGTAATACACTGGTTGGGGAAATGTGTCCAGGCTACAGTGCTGGGGTTTAGACAGCCTGAATTTGGGTTTTCAGGACCCAGAGACCCTTAATAATTTCCATCAGGTACCGAACCAGCAAAGAACTCCTTTGAAAATTCCTTCCCCCCCCCCAGTAAACCAACCTAACAGCCCTCTGGCTTTCCCAATTAACCCAATTAGAGGTTTTCTGACTAAAAGGAGAGGGCTGATCTCTCCAGGTGTGCCTGGGCTCTCCGCTGGTCCCACCACCGTCACGGCATCAAAGCAGCCTAAGCGAGTGTGGTAAATTAAGCTTGTCTAACAAGCTGGATTTGGGGTTTGCGTGCCCTGACGAGCTGTTTGCGCACGTGTATTTCTGCCTTCCTCCGGATGAAATTACCTGCTGCCGCTGTATCCCACCGTGTCCTGTTGGGATGGGGAGTGGGTCCCTTTTGCCTACAGAATTCCACCATTGGCATTAAAAGCGGGTGAATAAATGTGAATATCTCATCCTCCAAACCTGGTTTAAACCCCCAGTTCAGCCTCGCTCCAGCCTATGCTGCTCCTAGGCTCAGCTTTAGCATGAGGGGGAACTGGTGCAGCTGGAGATGGGGTGTCCTCTGAGGGCAGCGTTGGGTCTGGGGGTCCCCGAGTGTCACCGGGCTTTGGGCCAGCCCTGAGCATCGCCGTCTTCAAAGGGCAGGCTCCAGATTTGATCCCGAGGTACGGGGAGCAGAATTTGGGTCCCGGTCGCTCCTCCTGCCCCCCCCTTGTCCCTGTGCGGTCGGAGCCAAAGTGCCTCCTCTAATACATCAAATTATCCTTGAAGGTAAGGGGTGACCAAACCTCCTTCCTCCCCTCCTCAAAACGCTCCTCTTCCTCAGGGCAGATCCACAGCAGTGGCCAGGAGGGGTTGCACTTTGGC
>NW_009600425.1:0-11402 GCF_000690535.1 Cariama cristata
GAACGGTTTAATAACTGAAATAAAATAAAATTATATTTTATTACAACAACATTAATATACAAACATTACAACAAAATTATCTTTTATTACAACAATAATAATAATTGTAATGAAGAGGGAGTCAACAAAAAGAGAGAGAGAAATAAACCCCCAGAAAGACAAGCGATGTACACTACAATTGCTCACCACCCACCGACCGATGCCCAGCCAGTCCCCGAGCAGCGATCAGCCCCTCCCAGCCAACTCACCAGTTTTTATACTGACCATGACGCTCTATGGTATGGAGTATGCCTTTGGCTAGTTCGGGTCAGCTGTCCTGGTTACGCTCCCTTCACAGCTTCTCGTGCACCTCCTTGCTGGCAGAGCGTGGGAAACTGAAAAGTCCTTGACTTAGGGTAAGCACTACTTAGCAATAACTAAAACATCAGTGTGTTATCAACAGTATTGTCATACTAAATCCAAAACCACAGCACTGTACCAGCTACCAGGAAGAAAATTAACTCTATCCCAGCCAAAACCAGGACACACACATGATATCCATCTAAGCTGTCTTCTGAGATCTGTGCCTACCAGATTTTGTTGTCATCCCAGTACAACTTTAAAACGTATGCTTCTTGTCATACTGGAAGTAAACTTTCAGGAAATAGTCCCTCTTTGAAGGAACCAGAACCACTTCACTGATATCCCATGCTTGCAACTTGTCAAAAATAGGCAACAGGAACCTATCTTGCACTTGCAAGAGATCGGGTAGGTAACCCAGTATGTCTGTTATATCTCCAACTTCTCTGACTTAGATTTTTCCCTCCCTTCCATGTTCATACACTTGGCAGAACTTTGCAGGATACTTGCAGATTATTAAAACTATATATAATTTGTGTTTTAAAATATAAAAGTTTCCCAACTTGTGTTGTGGTCATATAATCAGTGTTTTGTAATTGTTTTTTCCCCATGAGGTGCCTTTTCTGTGTACTATACAGAACATCATCGAGATATGCTCCAGGTGGTCTCTGAGGTTAGAAAACAAGAAAACATTGTACAAAATTTAACCCTCTCATCTGACACTTCTGTAACAACTAATGACAGGAACTGAAACTTGGTAAGGGGAAATAAAGAAAAAAAAAGAATAAAAAAAAACCAAAACCAAAACCCAATCAAACCCTACAACTCGGTTCTGAGTCAATACATTTTAGCATATCAAGTATGACACATTTTGAAGCTACACTGAATTAGAGATTTCAGGCAATACTTCAAATACATTTACCCTTATCTTGATTCCTGCAGTGCTCATTTTTTTGCAAGTTTTGTCAGTTATCACTTGTGTTATGCTGAAGACTTAGGAATTCTTGAGTTTTATGGGTTTTTATCCTTGTTCATTTAACTGTGCATGTCCACAGAAATGTATAAGTTGTTTTTTACTGCTTTTAAGCCCTCGTCTCCATAGAATACTGTAGCAAGAAAGTATTTATTCTAATTAGTGTTATTTAAAGTAGTTAAAGAACTGTACACACAAAAACAAAGAGCAGAGGTGATGCTTTAAAAAAACAAACAAACACACAAATCACTCTCTCAGAACTCAGTGGTATTTAGAAAGATTTCAAGACACAGCAGAGACAAAACTACGTAAGATAAGCCCCTGAGTTAACATGGAGCTCAGAAACTGCATTGGAGGTCAGGAAAGTGTTATCTCTACAGCAGGGTATTAATGAGGCTTTTGGTGGACTGTGGCATTCAGCTCTAGCGTCCATGTTTCAAAAAGATACTGAATTTCAGAGACCTCAGCAAAAGTGCTACAATAATTATTTTACATCGTAAAACAGCCTATGCTTTGAAAAAGAACAAAACAAATTCTAGTTCAGAACATATTTAGCTAAACCAAGAAATTACGGTACTGGACCACTTACTCAAGGGGGTACAGATTCATCATCAGTTCAGCTTTTAAAATCCAGATTAGATTTTTCAGAATGAGCACAAGTTCAGAAATTGAATGAGGTATTACTTGGCTACAAGCACCATTTACTGAAACTCCAGTCATCTGTTATTTCAGTAGAAGTCATACCAGAAAGCATTAATGATCTATTCAGACAACAATTATTCTACAAGTCTACAGAGAATTAAATGTTTAAAATGTTGTTATAGCTTTTCAAAGTATTATCATTCATTTTCACCAATATTCTTTAGTTCTTACAAAAAACCTAAATAGCTTTCTCATTTTGAGAAAGCAGTGAAGCTGGATTGTTAGCCATGAAGAGCTTATTTTGAAGAGCTTCTGAAGCTCTCTCCAAATCTAGCAACTCCATTCCTTTCAGTATCTTCCTCTCATGAAAATATTTTTAAAATTCTAAGTCACCATCACCCTTCCCTATCCCCATACTTCCTTTCTGTTGAATTATTCTGAAGGAGGACATATAGAAGCAAGTAGCACTTCCCAAGTCATACAAGTGTTATTTTTAGTAATATTTTGTTTCCTTCTTTCTGCATTACAGAAATTCTTTCTTCTGTTACCCAACAAGTACAAGCTCTTGTTTAACAAATAAACAGACTGCCTGCTGGACCTTAGTCAACATTATTTTCTGGGGTTTTTTTGTTTGTTTCTTTTTTATGCTTTGTTTCAGTTTTGTTTGTTTAGAGGTTTTTTGGGAGGGGAAAAAAAAAAAAAAAAGAGGTTTTCCTAGAGTCTGGTATGAACATGCGAACATTTGTTTCACCTTGCTGAGTATATGTAACATTCGAATGAATAATTTTCCCTAACAATCCAGAGTATTAAATCAAGAGACACGAAGTTTTCAGTGTTACCAGAGATGCTCAAGCTACTGTTGTCAACTCAACTGATGCAGTAAAATCAGAATCACCTTAAAACCAGGAAAAATTTTCTCATCCATCAGACCGAAAACATAGATAAATGTTACCCCCTACTAATATTATACTAAACATGTTCAAGGACTTTTCTTTTTTCAATTATATATGAATTTTTGTGCACATATGCTACTTATTGAAATCATTTGAGATCCACATGAGGCCAATGATATTGAAAATTACAAGAACAACCATGAAATGATGACACCTAAGAGCACTCAGGACTCAGTTACAGATCCTTGTAAAGTATCAAAGGTGAGTTTGTAATTAAATGCAGGTATTGATTTACTAGTGTCAGTGGAAGAGGTTCCTCAAGTTTTTTGTTCCCTGTTTTGCCAGTTTAAATTTGGGGGTTTTTTTAGATTAGTGTTATAGAGTATTAAAACAAAAAAATCTCACAGAAACTAAAACTACCTGCAAATTCAATTATATTTCCTTTTCTTTTCAGTTTGGTATATTGTAAATTTTGAAGAGAGAAAGCCTAGGTCAGAAGCTATTGCTTCCCGACTGGTGGAATTAACACAAAAAAGACTGGGTAATTAAATCCACCATTCAGCATTTAGGAAGATGTTAATTTTTTTATTTTCTCAAGGACATCCTGTGCAAATTTAATCCTCTATCCCTGTTTCTACATCTCTAAATTATTGTCTTTAAATATAGGCAGACAGCCTGGATTATTCTACAGTGGGAAATATTTAGAAATTTTATATCTTTATCTACAGATAAAAATTATTTTTGTATGAGATTTATTCTCTCTGTTCTCTTTATCTTTATGGTGCAGTGTGTATATATAGGTTCTCACACATGCAGCCTCTCAGAACCTACCAGTTAGTCCATTTCCTTCTCTGAATAAAGTAAAACGATTTGCAGTTGTCTTGTCATAAAGTAAAGGTAAAACAAAATGAAAGCAATTTTTTTTGCAAGCAGAGAAATAGAAGCAAAGAGACATATTTGAACTATTTGGCCTTTTACAAGTAAACTGTCTAAAAAATGTGATCCATAATTAATGGATGAAATATTTTCATGCTTAAAAGGACAATCAATGCCTATAGAATTTCTTTAAATACTGAATAGCTTTAATGGACATTGGGAAAAGGCTAACCTTGAAATAATTTGCTACCTTTTCACAGACCCAAATCCTTAATCCTCACAAGGGGAGCCGATAATGTCCATCAGAATAGCAGCCTAGGCAGTATCTCACAGACAAACAACAATTTTCTCAGCATATGTAATCAGTATAAATGGAAAGTAATGTCATCATTATTTTCCAAAAATGAACAACTGAATGTAATCAAGATAGCATTTAGCAGCAGAGTCATAACTGTCTATGTCTAAGCTCCTAACCCACCTAGATGTTAGACAAAATATTTTTGTTTAAGATTCTTAAACTGAGGGTTATTATGACATATTTTAGCTCACAAAAGGTAAAATATCATTTGCAAAGACCAGTATGATGGTTGAGCTAGCAGGCAGTAACTTGTTCTGAAGCCACAACTGAACTGCATGTCTCCCTTTTCTAAGGCTGAGACTAAGAGTTGAGTCTAAAATCACCTAATCCTACTCGGGGAATGTGCCTGGAGGCTTCTAGAAATCCTGCTATGGACTTCTCTGCGTTCTTAAATGTATAAGTACATTCCAAAATCTGATTATAAGAGGTTGTCTGAAGCTGGGTCCTCATGGATAACCTTGGTAAGTTCCTCCTCCTCAAACAACAGGACTAGTTATCTAGTTACATACTAGTATATATTTATCTACTTGTTATCTTGAGAAAAGAATAACTCTGCTTTTCACTTGCAAAGCCAAACCTATAAGAATCCTACGAACTTTACAGATGCTATTTTTTTCAATCCTCATATCACCTTGAGGCTGTATTTGCAAAGCAAAAAACATGATGCTTCTTGTATGTATCACTTCAACAGTTTTAGAAAGTCAGCCCCCAAACCCTCTGTAGGCACAGTTTCACACTTTTGCCTATGCTAGTTGGATACGTCATAGATTAGGGTAACTTTATTAAAAGGATATTCGTCTGCTACAAGGATACTTTGAGGCAGTCAAATAACAATAATTTTGGAAATAAAAGTAAACTGAAGCACAGAGAAGCTTTCACAGTTACGTAACAAATGTCAGGTTTAACCAGTAAAGCTCACACTGAAAAAAAAAAAGGTTCAGAAGTCAATGCATCATGACAATGATTATTCAACACAGCAAATCGTAAGAAAGGCCAGTAAAATTTCTCGTCATTCAAAGGACTCACACAACTCTGAGACACTTGATCCAAATGATCTTTTCTCCTACATCTACCAATGAATCAAGCTCATGGCAGGAGCTTCCTGTTCTTGCCAGTATGCTTTCCTTGCTTACTCTCCCCAAAACTTAATCTTTCTTCTCTTGGGCACTTTACAGGCGGCTCTGAGGTGCTTCTTTTTATTAGAACAACTGTCTTCCTGCTAATGGAGAGCCTGAAAGAATTAAGGTCATCTGATTGAAAAATTATTTACTTTTGCTCTTCTTAAGAGGCAAAACAGTGTTATTCTAAACTGAGTGTAAGAAGAACTTGAGCTTCAGAGGAGACACAGGTATAGGGTGGCAAGGGAAACACCTAGTAACACTTATAAGTAGAATCTGCAAAAATGCAAAAATACCTGCCAGGGCTTTGCTAATCCATAGCATTCCTTACTGCAGGTTATTCTTTATGAGACCTTTGTATGTATGGCCATTTTTTCATGAGATACCTCAGAATCAAATTTTTATATCTTAGAATTAATAAAAATAGGACTGGTAGGTATCTTGGTGTTCTACCTAATCCCTCCATCTGTCCCAAAACAGCTTCAGATGATTTAGGAGAAAAAGGAAATTGCCAGCACTGTCCGCTATCTGTGAATATTCAGGGAGTAAGAGCATCTGATTAACTTCAGGTCACCAGATTGTATGATAGGTTCAAGTTTCAACTTCCTACTCAGTGAATTTAATGGAAGACATTGACTTTGATAGGATCACAGATTCAGAGAATTCTGCAGAAATATCTATTGTCAAAAAAAAATTGAAAGAAACGCTAAAAGTATCTTCAATGCCATCTGCTCCCTCATCCCCCAAATCCAAACCATGATCCACTCTACTTAACCATTTCTGACAAATCTGTATGTAATTTCTCCAACGATGGAAACTCCACAATCTCTGTTGGACATTCATTCTAGTACTTAAGTTTGTTTATTATTAGAAAATTTTCCCCAACATATCCTAACATCCTTATTGCAATCCAAGCTCTCTATACCCTGTGTATTAGCTACAGCAAACAAACAATTGCTTTCAATTACTTAACAGAGTAATTGCATACATACCCATTTCCTTATATTTTGTTTCTGATCATTCTTTTCATTCTAAGCTTTCTTTTCAAAATGTCTGTTAGTTTTACATTTCAGTTTCAAAATGGCTATTAATTTTAGAGATAGATTTTTCTCTTTCAAACTAAAAAAAATGATAGTCCTCCTAGTATTTAAACACTGTAAAGTTGCACCCCAGCAAGAATGATAGAATCATTATGGTTGGAAGAGACCTCAAACATCATCAAGTCCAACCGTATACCCAATGCCACCATGCCCGCTAAACCCACTAAACCATGTCTTGAAGCGCCACATCTAAACGTTTTTTGAACACCTCCAGGGATGGTGACTCCACCACCTCCCTGGGGAGCCCATTCCAATGCTTAACAACTCTAACAGTGAAGAAGTTCTTTCTAATGTCCAGCCTGAACCTCCCCTGGTGCAACTTGAGACCGTTTCCTCTAGTCCTAATAACTCTATTAAAAGAAGTAACTTTATTAAAAAAATGTGAAGCTATTATCAAAGAGCGTCTATAAGGAAAATTTCAGAAAATTCTGAGAAGGAAGACAGTGTTTATCTGAAAAATCTTTGCTGCATGATTCACTTGATTGTGATTGGTACAATTATAGAAAAAATATACAGTAATGACTCTCGGGTATTAAAAAAGCTTTACATTAAGAGACTTAAACAGTTCAACATGTTCAGTTTATCAGAAAAGACTGAATGGTGCCCAGAACAGGATATATATGCATATTTGCAGGTAGAAAACCCACAGTGCAAAGCCTCTACAATACAGAAAAGGAAAGAAGAGTGGTGAACGAAACAAAGCTAAAATAACCACGGAGAGATAATTAGCCACTGTAACAGCTTACCAGTAGCAATGGTGGATTCCCATCTGTCAAAACCTAAAAGTCTGTTGGAATTCTACGATTCTGGCAACAAAATTGATGTATACAATTCTGGCAACTCAAAGAGATAAAACGGTTGAAATAATATGCCAGCAGGTGACTTGATAATCAGATAGGGCCTTCTAGCCTAAAAATTCGCATTGTAGCCCTCTACCCAAACTGCAGAAATGTTAAACCTTTACTGAAAAAAATACATTAATAAAACAACAGGATTCAAGGGAAAACAGTTTGCAGGGAAATATATTCCCAGTTCAAGCTTCCCATAACTCTGTTTTGTCTTGAGGGACAGCAAGGGAGGAGCCCAGTTGTAACTTAAGGTATTTGCCTATAAATATCCATGCTTTGAAAAATGTGCAAATAATAAGAGTAATGAAATAAAAATACACTTTGTCCATGTTCAAGGACTTGTAATGCTGCTGTGTGAAAGAAGGAACTGCGGTGTAAGTTTTTCATCTTGTTTGCTGTTCACGGAGCAATTGAGAAGTGAAACATGCAAACATCATAACCTTAGTCTGCATCGTAAAGCCTTCTGGCAGAAGATCAAAGAAGATGGAACATAAAAGCTCCAGATAAGGTTTAAAACTATAAAGCTTGAACCAAAGGCGTGAGAATTGACAAGTCTGTTTGTAGAAGAAATATCTTTAATAGCAAGCATTGCCTCCATGGAAACAAGGCCTTGAGTCTGGGTTGGATCCAGGGAGTGACAAAGGACAGCAGATATTCAAGGTGCTGCAATTGTTCTTTAGAATCTGAAATATCATGATCCTCATAAATCTCATAAATACCAATTATTTTTTTTTAAGGGAAAAAAGAAAAAGAAAAAAGTAAAAAGTATTGTGATTTGCTTTCCATTCTAGTCACTAAACAGTCTTGCAGGGAAATCAGGCAATTTTCTAATTATATAGGAAAGAAAGAAAGAAAACTTTAAAAGAAACCCTTATATTTAATTTATTAAACTAATTATTAAGAACACTGAACCTGCTAAAAATTATTAGAGAACCAGGCATAGGTCAGCATGTCAAAAAGAGAGGCTGCGGAAGAGGAGTCGTCCAATACACACCCCAATGCTCAAAAGCGATTGCCTCCTAAACAAAACATGAGCTTGCACAGCCCTGCCCCTGCACAGACATCTGCCATTAACAACCATCCCCCCTGAGAACTCACCCAAACTCTGCTTTCCAGTCAGCAGGAGCAGTGGAGTTGCTCTGATGGATTTGCAGGATGATGTCTGGGTAAACGACTCTGGTGCCTGAGCTCCAGCTGTTATGCATAATATTTACTAAGTTTCAGCATGATCTTAGAAAATTTTCTTTTATTAAAGAAGGTGTATTTTTCCTTACAAATTAAAAAACATTGAGCAACACAGTTGTTCTAACTGCTTCCCACTCTAAAACAGGTAATAAATTATTTCTGTTTCTTTATTCTTGTCCATCGTTTTTCTGGTGTGGGTAATTTTGTTTAACCACTGAGATGATAATTTTATTTACTCTGGTGATAAAACCACTACCTGTTCAACACTGATGAATCAGGAAATTCTACAATCACTACACTAATAGGAAGAAGGAACTAGAAAAAAGCTTGACTAAAATCTTTTATCACACTTTTAATACACGTACTCCAACTGTTAATTTATACTATCCTGATCCTGCAATTTTCCCTTACCCATAAGGCAGTATGTGAATTAATCACCCCTAAAACAAATACCTTTTGCTTCAAATTATGGAAATAAATCTTCAAAATTTCATGCCAATGTGAATTTAAATTAGAAAGTATTTAGACTTGAAGTCCTAATGATTTTCTTTATTCACTCATTTTGTTTTTAAGTAAAAATTCCCAGCTCACTAGCTTCCCTTTCTCTAGGTACTCACTCTGCAAGCATAACAGCCCTGTGCTTGTGACAATGCTGCGTACCTCTAGGAGGAAAATTTAATACCCCAGACATTATGTTATGATTTTTCTGCATTATTAATCCAGAGAACTAACAGTAAAAGGGCAATTCTCTTTTTTTTTTTTTTTTTGGGGGGGGGGAGTGGGGGGGCACAAAGAAAAAGAAAACTAAATTAGGAAGGCAAACAACAATAGATAAGCAGATACAACTTTCACAGAAGATATAGAGCCCAATTCTTAGATGATCAAACTCAAGATGGATGAGTTCACTGTTGGAGGGGTTTAGGCAGAGGGAAGCAAGTAAGTCTTGCCCTGTGACTGATATTAGACATTAGAGCTCCTCTTATCCTCTCTCATCCCCTTCACAGCACTGCTGTTCCCCTCTGAACCCTTGTGCTTGCTTCACCAATGGAGGAAGTAGAGAAGGGAAGCAATAATTCCCTGGAATACAGCAATGAACTTTGAATCATGAGTTTTAAGGCAGAACCCACTTACAAATTGTATTGAAGCAACACCACAAGGAAAGCTTTGTGAGAGAGGTACAAATTTTCACACAAAGATGATACGAAACTATTACTTCATTTTGCAAAATCAGACTTGGTCACCAAGTCCAGTGTCATGTCATCAAAGCGATGGTGTGGCTCAGAGACCACAGATCATCTGCTCTATTTCTCATGAATAAAACCCAGAATTACTACTTTCAGTCCCCTTCCCACCAAACTCAAGAGCAGTATCTGTCATCTATCAGACACCTATTTACTCTTTGGTATACATCTTACATAAATCATGGATCAAAACGTATCAGTAATAACTCTCCTTATGCTAACACAACACTTGAAAGTTTTTCCAGGGATTCAGCGAAAGAGAAGTTTTACATTAGCAGTTTTTTCAGACATTATTTGAAGCATGCTCTGAATCTGTGAAAAATGCTTGACTTCTATATTGAAAGTAAAAGTGCTACAACAATGCATTTTCTATTGCAAATTTCTCATACTCAATGAACAGCAAAATGCCTTTCCTGGCAGTCTGCATACTTAGAAGATGAGCCATATTTGGTAACAGCTGCCCACATAGCTTCTGCTATAAACTCTAATCAATTTAATTGAATAAGTCCTTATTGTCTAGGTAGACTATTTGAATGTGGTAGAAGGGTAAGAAAGCAATAGCAACTGTTTTAACCACAGACTCTGCAGACAGACTGAAATGATGGCTCTAGAGAGCAACCTGCTCACCAGTCAGGATCAAATGGGAGAGGGAAAAAAATCTGTGTACGTAATTTGTGTCCCATGCTGTGCAACCACCTATTGCTAGTACACATTTAAAATTTGGTCAGTCTGGAATAGACTGAGAGATGGATCTGTTGGGTTCAAAATTCCCCAAAAGCAAAATAGCACCAGAACCTACTAGAGCAAGCTGACTATTTTAACAGAAAGAATGGTCTGGCAACATGCAGCTGAAAGGGAAGGATCTAGAGCAGCATTTGAAGGTAGAGGCTTTAATAAACAATACTGGTCACGAGTTTGCTTTCCAAACCTGAGGAAAAATGAATGTCTGGATGATACAGTCAGTTTAGTTGTATTATGTTGGCACTGATCTGTATTTAATTTGCCAGCAGTAAGTGTAGTCCATTTCACATGTACTGCCAGCAATCAAAAAAATCAACTGAGTAGATGTTTGCTCTATTAGGCACCATGCTGCTACTGCATTAGCTCTTTGCAATCTGTTGATCCTGTTAATAGAAACCGGAATCATTTCATAGTAACACTGTTTTGGCTACTCACTAAACTTAAAAAAAAAAAGGATTCAAGTCTAACATCAATCATTCAACAAAATCACAGCCTGAACAAGATAGATTTTTTTTTAAATTAGTGAACCAGCTTTCTGAGATCACATATTTAATTTTATACATGCTTTAGAACAAAAAAAATCCTATTGAAATTTCCACTTAGGTAACACTGGTCAAAAAGTTGAGGAAAACATTGAAGACATTTCTAGGCAGATTTCACTGGCGTTTATCAAACATACTGTTTATAAATAGTTAAGTAATTTAAAACCAGAAAGTGTACTACTCCCTAGAAACCAAGTGCACATTTTCCTGTGTACCATTCCTAATCCCCCTGGCAGTGCAAAATAAGATTCTTGCATAAGAAATAATGGAAAAGCAGAAGAGGAGGAGGATGGTTCTGAATTCCTTCTTCTACCCTGTGTCTCTTTTTTATGTTTTGGAGGATCTGGATATGCTGGCCGCTTTGTGTCTATGCAGATTCTTGTTGTCGTTTCCAATAATATTAAAAGCATAGACACAATTTAGCTGATACATATTCCCAGATTCATAAACAGAACTGAGAATGTTTTGATCAAATTATTGTCCTTGAAGCTTCCCCTCTAAAGGCCAGAAACTTAGTTGTTCAGATTAACAATTCTCTTTTCAGTG
>NW_009600425.1:11433-15936 GCF_000690535.1 Cariama cristata
ATGGCAAACCCAGTGGTATTCTCTTAAAGAAATTCAGAGCGTAGTTTATAAATTAAAGTTATGCATCTTTAGAGATATTTAAATTGTATTTTTTATTCCATAGCAAAACCATGCTGAAGAAGTCTCCCAAAGACCACACAATTCTCAAAGTTCCAGTATCCTCCAAATTCTTCATCTGCTAAACTGAACAGACTTCTGCTTAGTTTTAATTTTAATTTCTTCACAATGCCTGTCATTCAGACACTTGAAGTTACACAAAGGAGAGCCTCCAGAGCTCAGATAACTCTTCAGTAAATTCCCATTGTGATGGAATGGATTGCTCTCCTATTAATTCTTCATATTATTTCAATTTTTTTTTTTATTACTACTGTTCTCAATTATTTTATCAGTTTAAGAATAAAAGCTTATGATTAATAGGTATGAATATCCGTATTCTTCATTCTATCTTAAGGAAAGCCTTCAGTTATTTAGGTTTGGAGCTGTTGCCCCAATATAATCTTAGAGTTTTACTTTCTTCCAAATTCAATCCTGTATCAATGGAAAGGAGTCAATTTCTTTTTTTAGTAGTACCAATTCAATGTCAGCTGAGATTGCACTGAAGTGAAAATAAAAGTTGGCATAAAATTTCAATACAGGAGTTCATTTAAGAATCAATCCTGACATTTTTGCTCCTACTGTGTTCATAACCTGAATCAATTCAGGCTAATTCTACTCTTACTTATTTTCAGTGAATTCAGTTGAGTGGTACATTTATTTTTGAGGTATATCTTAGCCCAGCATTAGCTTCCCAGGTAGCTATAGCTTTATTGAGATAGAAGGCTAAAAGGATATGGAAAACCTGCAGCAGTAGAGAAGGTCCCAACCTGCCAAAGGGCAGTTGTTCTCACCAGTATGCTGTTTTAAGTCGGTTTCTTCCATTCTGCTTCAACATTGCTCAAGTGACAGGAATTCCAGCTCTTCCCACAAATGGGGCAGAAATAATTAGACAAAGTGTTCCACAACTTATATTCATCCATCCCTGTTAGATATGAATTCTCAAATTAGCCCCCAGAAGTCTCTGTGTGCTTTCTGTTTATATCATTCAAGCGCTTCCTGATATTCACTTCAGTAACACTGTTACACATTAGCATTAATTTAATGGACAACTTCAGGTGTAGTTATATCAACCTGGTATCTATAGTTATTTTAATGGTTCTTAATGCAGACCCCCCTTGATAGGCTCAAATTTCTCCTCTTCTGCAAATAATGGGAAAATATATCAATTGCCTGTTCTTCTGTTTCCCATAATCCTGTGTACATACAAAAAGCAGCTACAGATTGAAGAACTAAAGGGGAGACAGAAATTTCCTGCCCTACAGGACAGTGCAGTAAGCGAATGTTCATTTTCATCCCAGGGTCCTGGAAACAGGAGGGCCTGCTCAAGACTTGCATGTGGTTCAGTGTCACAGTAGCTGGTAATCATGCCCAAATCCTCAAGAAAATGTCATGTTTATGCCTGGAGCTTGTGATACAGTAGGTAAACTGAGAAGGTCCTCACCCCAAAGTGGCCACTCAGACACCATGGCAGAAGGCAAAGTGCAGAATTTCTTCATTCGTTTTCTGTCTCCAATCCCATCCCAAGTGTTTAGCCAAACAAAATGAAGATTCAAGCTATAATAAACAAGTCTCACCATTTTTTTTTTTAGTGATGTTCCCCTAATATAAACACTGTTTACATTACCCATAGTTCCTCAAGTCTGCACACTGCAATAAGCAGTAGTGATAGAAGTTTCACCAGGAAACAGAAGATGAGGCTATTTCAGACTGCTGGACATTTGGAAGATTTCAGTGAGCTCAGCTGAGTTGCTCAGACTGTGCTGCAAACAAAATGAGAGCAAAATCTGGCCCAATACTGCTGAAAGCCTCTACACACAAAGGCTTGGCTTTAAATAAGGCAATGGATGTATTTAAAGTAAGTCTGAGGAGATATAAACTGCCTGCTGTAACCAGAGAGACAGGTAACACAAAGAGGACTGGATAATACAAATGAGGAGCAAAAAGCATATTAAACCAGCAATTTCGATATTACTCACTTCCATTTTTACATTAAACTTACTATTCTTTTTATTTCTTATTTCTTCTCTTAATATGATAGTGATAAAAACTGAGAAGAGTTTGTGAAACCCTTATAGTGAGTTATTTTTTGCTCAGTACAAATTGAAATGGCTGTAGCACTTTATAACATCATAAGAAAAAAAATGTAGATGACTCCCCCCTGCTTTTCCTATCATACCTAACACATTCTCTAGCTTAACTATGATGTTTTATTTTAACACCCAGATCCAACATATCAAAAGAGAGATTTTGCTCTCCAGTGTACTGATACAGATGCTCCAAGAAAAGTAATGCTGTTAGTCTGAATCTGCATCACTACAACTGACAGAACTCGGACCTAGTTTTTCTCCATTGCACACCACGTTGCATACATTCTGAAGCAGATATGATAGAAGATTGTGTAAATCTATTGATTGACGTAGTAGCCTTAGGAATTTTCCTTTGCATTGTCAACGACAAGAAGCAATATACTCATCCGCTGTAAATGAACATTGGTTCAGTGAACTCAAAGGAGCTGGGATCATTCACACAAACTGAGCATCCAGCAACAAGACCCTAATGACTGGATAGTGCAAGGATCACTACTCTGCTCCCTCTCTAAAAATTGTGAGCAATATTAATGAGATCAATAAAGTGAGTCAAGACATGTCCAATCCCACACTACAGTTTGCCAGAGAGAAATCTAAGCTAGTTTGTTAGTTCACATAGTGAAACACCTGGGACACTCAGCTTGACCAAGCCCCGGCACCAAAAACACCCACCAGCAGTCTATCATTAAAGTGTATCCATATGTTTATACAGCTGTTTCAAAGACCCAGAGTCTACCCCTACAGCATCAGGTGGTTCAACTTTCACTCAAATCTTAGCTCTGACTTTCCCAACCCCAGGTGAAAAGCTCCATAAGATTAAAAAATTACTTTGGGAAGTACTTCCATAATTGCATGGCATACCAGAGCCTACTGCTGAGTCCTGTACTTTGAACCTTATCCCACATTTTCTAGCAAGAGTTGTGAATGTCAAGTGGTGCAGCTGGAGATAATAAAAGGTTGCAATGCTGTCAGAAGTGCCATTATTTCTTGTTGATTGGCCTGTTGTAGAGCTACTCTAATCCAGGTTTGTGAAGGGATGAGGGGAAATCAATCAATTTCCTGCTGCTCTGGAGCCAACAGTTTTGATGCCCTGTCTTCTCTGCTAGTGTTAGTGTAAGATCCTCTGAGATATATACTGGCTCTGTTTTGAATTATGAATCAGTGTGGGAATGCAAAAGTTGTTATCACCATTTATTTATTTAAATACGATGCTGTCAAATTAAAATTTAAGCTTTAACTCAACTCATTCCCCAAAGTATTCATGTGAGACTCCACAACATATCCTATGTCAGGTGTATATACTCTCTGCCAGCCACAGTCTCCACCATCACAACTCCCATTGCTGCATGCCTAAATTATACTCTTTGGAAAGCAGTCACGAGGGTGATAAAGGAGAAAACATTGGCTGTCATCTCAATTCACAGTAAATTGCAAGTTTCTCTCATTTCTTGAAAAATCAATAGAATAAAAATACCAATGACATCAAAGTGACAGACCTGGGTAACTTTTGCTGAGTTAGATCTGCCATGCAGATGTCTTCTCCCATCATCAGGGCAGCACGGTCTCAACAAAGCTTATATACACACTGCCCCAGTGGAGCTCTTTAGGGAACAGTGGTCTATCCAAGGGTATCCCTTTACATTTTCATGTTTACTTGATAAACTGTAGTGAGCTCTCCAATTTTTTAATATTTACCAGACTCAGTTGTCACCTGGCAGAATTCTTTGCAAGCCTGTAAGGTCACATGGATTTACATGCCTGGGGAATCAGGTTTAGAACTATTCATTTCTTATTGTTTGCATTCCCCCCTGATTAGAAAAAAAATCCCACATTACTTCAAGATTAATGCTACTGCCAAATCCAAGAATAGATCCCAGTTTAGGACTGAATTATAAGTGTTTGAAAAGTGAGTTCATTATAAAAGCGCACCACAAAGTGAATAGTTTCATCACTCCTGTTTGCAGTGTAGCAAATAGTTGAAGATTATTATCTATTCTGGCTGTTCTGTGCAGATTCAAGCTGCCCTTCCTAACCTACCCTGGAAGGCAGTAAAAAAAAGTAGTAATTAACTGAACAGTGACTCTTTAAAGTCTTAACAGTTTCACTGCCTAAATGTTCAACAAAGCCAGCTGACATTTTTTGAATGTATGACTAAAAATAAGAACGTTTGCTTACCTGGTCCTAGATACTATTTTGGCTTTCATTAACAATACAGTGTTCTCATTCCTTTAGTATCTTGTTCAAAATAGTATGCATAAAAGTTTTCCCTAGAAGATCATAGACGAAATAACTAAATGAGAATCAACACTTCAGATGAATC
>NW_009600426.1:0-277 GCF_000690535.1 Cariama cristata
GTCTCCTTGCTCTCGAAGTTGTTGGTGTTGCCCTCGCAGCCGCCGTAGACGAAGGAATGGCACTGCTTCAGCAGGTGGTTGTACGCCCAGCGGGGCTCCCAGTTCTGGCAGGGACCCTGCACCATGGGCAGCAGGCAGGTGGGGCGGGCGCTGCCCAAGCAGGCAGCCCGGCACTCCTCATAGGTCTCAAAATGGTTCCTGTTGGCCCCACAGCCCCCGTAGCGGAAGGTGAGGCAGGAGCCCTGCTTGGCGTCGAAGTGCCAGCGCACCTCCAGGG
>NW_009600427.1:0-214 GCF_000690535.1 Cariama cristata
GGCGTGAACTGGCAGCCCCCAGCATTGTAGTCCCGATGCGTGGTGGAGACGGACTCCATGGGCACATGGGAGGGACAGATCTCCTCCATCATCTCTTTCCTGCTGGCAGAACAGACCCCTACACCCCTCAGTTGTGGGGTCCCCCCCCAACCCCGGGCAGGCACCCACAGCAGGCTCTCCTCCTCCAGGGCATTGCTCCAGGGGTAGGTGTCAA
>NW_009600427.1:453-723 GCF_000690535.1 Cariama cristata
GGACCAGCGGCTGGTGGTGTGAATGCCGGTGGGTGAAGCCCTCGCTGCCCGGCTCCTGTCCTGGCACAGGGTCCAGGTGGTTCGTAGTTGTCTGGGGATGGGTGGTGTGGGCTGCGGGAAGGGGGTAGAAGCCCACCTGGCAGCACCCCGTGCCCGCTCCTGGCATTTAGGCTTTTGATAGTCCCATGGGGCTCTGGGCAGGGTTGGGAGGTGGAGGTGAGTCCCCCCCCTCCTGCTGAGAATCTGCAGGCTGGGGGGGCGACCCACTCG
>NW_009600427.1:920-1712 GCF_000690535.1 Cariama cristata
CCCCACAGCTGGGCAAGCCCTCTTGTGGCACTTGAACAAACCATGGGGGCTCCAGGCTGTGGCATGGCTTGGCCCATGTTCCGCCCAAGCCTGGCTTGCCCAAGCAGTTGTCCCTGCATCCCTGCGATGGGCTGCAACACCCAGCTTCTGCCACCCCAGCAGCAAGCTCCCAAAACCTCACCACCCCTCTCTACGTGCCTGCCTGTGCCTCTTGTGATATTGAATTTCATCCCCTTTCCATTCTGCTCAGTTCAAGGTCGTCTAGGGAGCTCTGGCTCGGCCAAGGGTGGCTATTTAAAGAGACAGGGCTGCCCAGGAGCAGGAGGCTTCACGGGATCAGCATGTGGGACACAGTGGGGTGGGTTCTGAGGGGTATTTCCTCTTAGGGGCCCCCAGCCAGTGGTGGGGAGTTACCTCTTCCTGCCAGTTGTGGATCAAGCAGCTCCTCCGGGGCACCAACCGGCTGGGCTGGTCTGCTTGCGTCTGCAGGGAGGTGGGCAGCACTGGCACCACGATGGGGGGCACCTCGCCAGGGCAAGTCCTTCTCTTTCCAGGGCAGGGCAGTGGCTCAATCCCACAGGGATCCGCAGGTGGCACCACACTGGGCATGGCTGGCAAGGCCTCCGTGGGCAGCTTGGCTGTGGCTGACAGCATCTCCTGGGGCACCTGGGCTGTGGCTGACATCTCCCGGGGCATCTCGGTTGTGGCCATCAGTGTCTCCCTGTGACACGGGGGCTTCTCCGTGGGTGCCTCAGGCAGGAGGACGTCATTCTGGACCCTGCCTATGCATGG
>NW_009600428.1:0-291 GCF_000690535.1 Cariama cristata
TGGACTTTCTCCTCTTAAAATAAGTTTGATCTTTATTACAAAAAGACACCGAGAAATAAAACATGGTCAATAGGAGAAAATATATACTGCATGCAAATGTAAAAGGTGAACACCCTATTTAAGCAAAACCGGTTTAGAATTCCTAAATACATTCCTAAATAATAGGGAAACTGTAAGAAATACATTTCTCTTGTTTTAATTTTGGATGTTTACCATCCGCAATGAAAAAGTATATTGGAAAAAAGACTATGTCATTTTGGCTTATGTTAGAACCACTTTAGTGTAACTGAA
>NW_009600429.1:0-853 GCF_000690535.1 Cariama cristata
GCAAACGCCAGCGTTACGTGGAGAAGGACGGCAAGTGCAACGTGCAGCACGGGAACGTGCGGGAGACCTACCGCTACCTCACCGACATCTTCACCACGCTGGTGGACCTCAAGTGGCGCTTCAGCCTCCTCGTCTTCATCCTCGCCTACGCCATCACCTGGCTCTTCTTCGGCCTCATCTGGTGGTTCATCGCCTACTGCCGGGGGGACCTGGACCACCTGGAGGACCACGCCTGGACCCCCTGCGTCAACAACCTCAACGGCTTAAAAGTCTCCGCCTTCCTCTTCTCCATTGAGACGGAGACCACCATCGGCTACGGCCACCGCGTCATCACCGACAAGTGTCCCGAGGGCATCGTGCTGCTGCTGCTCCAGGCCATCCTGGGCTCCATGGTCAACGCCTTCATGGTGGGCTGCATGTTCGTGAAGATCTCCCAGCCCAACAAACGAGCCGAGACCTTGGTCTTCTCCTCCCACGCCGTGGTCTCCCTGCGGGACGATCGCCTCTGCCTGATGTTTCGCGTGGGCGACCTGCGGGACTCGCACATCGTGGAGGCCTCCATCCGCGCCAAGCTCATCAAGTCCAAGCAGACACAGGAGGGGGAGTTCATCCCCCTGGACCAGACCGACCTGAGCGTGGGCTTCGAGACGGGCGACGACCGCCTCTTCCTCGTCTCCCCCCTCATCATCAGCCACGAGATCGACGAGCGCAGCCCCTTCTGGGACGTCTCGCGGCACCAGCTGGAGAAGGACGATTTCGAGATCGTCGTCATCCTCGAGGGGATGGTGGAGGCCACAGGTAACGGGGACGCTGGCGGGGCGGGATGTGCGTGGGGACACCTCACCTCCATGGG
>NW_009600429.1:1170-1428 GCF_000690535.1 Cariama cristata
CATGGGGACGCCTCCGTGGGGACACTTCACCTCCATGGGGACATCTCAGCTCCATGGGGACACCTCTGTGGGGTCACATCACCTCCATGGGGACATCTCAGCTCCATGGGGATATCTCCATGGGGTTACGTCACCTGCATGGGGACATCTCGCCCCCATGGCCCAGTGTGTTCCTGCCTGGTCCTTGCTTGGAAGTGACCCCAAATCTGCCCTCACCCCCCAAGCTCAGCCTGGATGGGGGTCCCCCCACCCAGAAAA
>NW_009600430.1:0-926 GCF_000690535.1 Cariama cristata
AAGGTTTTTTTCATGAACTTACACTGGGTATATTATCGTTGGTACAGACCCCCTCTGATAGTAATCTGTCTCGAATCTCCCACGCAAAGATGGAGGGGCACTCTCGTTTATACTGCGCTATTTTGCTTACAACTTCTGGAGTCGCTACTCTCGGTTTACTACCTCCGATTGCCCTGGGTCTGATGGAGCCAGTTTCGTAATACCTGCCCAAAATTTTACTCACACATCCATTCGACACCTGGATAGGGAAGCGGACAGAAAATCACATTATTAATAATTTCAAGACAAAAATAAAATTGTGTAAGTATGCATTAAACAATGACAAGCTTACGTTTTGATTGTCCAGCACTTGGACTTTTGCATCTGCATGGGTCTATAACACAAAAATATACCTTAAATGGTATGAGAACTTACTTAGAGAATCTTTTTTTTTTCTTTAAAAAAAAAAAAATTACATTCGTGGCCCTACCCTCTACAAAAGTGATACTTTAAAAACATTTGGAAGAAAAAAAAATCTGGTCAAAACGTAATTCTTTTAGTATCAATGTTAAAATACGCCTTAAATGCGAACAATAGCTAAGCCAGACTAGTCTCCATCGTCCTCACTGCTCTTAGACAGAGTACTTGCGGGGGACAGGGTGAGCGAGGGGTTACCAAGCCCTACATTTACAAAGTACCCCTGAGCTGCGCCAGATCGCGTTAGTGTCCGTAAAGACAGATTCTGGGCTAAAACAGCGTGGCTTTGAGGGTTTTTTTTTTTCTTTTTTCTTTTCTTTTTTTTTTTTTTTCGCTTTTTGGAAGGAAAAAAAGGTAAAAATAAAAAAGCAGTAAGCCACGCCAAATGCATACAGATCTCACAAAATCATAAGTAAGTACGGGAGGAAGGGGGGAAGGAGAAGAAACTGAAATTATGCCGAGCCGTATAA
>NW_009600431.1:0-4325 GCF_000690535.1 Cariama cristata
GCCACGTCCTGC
Organism: Cariama cristata; assembly: GCF_000690535.1. Lineage (NCBI taxonomy): Eukaryota > Metazoa > Chordata > Aves > Cariamiformes > Cariamidae > Cariama > Cariama cristata. The sequence goes on from NW_009600431.1 coordinate 13, forward strand.
ACTCCTGAAGCGAGGAGCCGGTTTTCTTTTCCTTCTTGCAGTGCCCGCGGTTGTTTTTCTGTAGGAAACCGGCGCTTTCAAGGCATGACTCCAGCCTCACAGGCTGAACAAAATCAAGATGTTTTTATTTTATCTAGCACTTTGTTGTGTTTCCAGCAGAGACCCTCCGCGGCGGCCGAGTGCAGACGTGCCCGAGGCTCTGCCGAGCCGGTCCCACCTTCACCGGTTTGGTGCTGATGGGTGATAACACCGGCACAGCGGTCCAGCCCATCCCGCCCGAGCGACTGCGCCAGCATCGCGGCTCCCGGGGGGGAGAGCAGGAAATTTGCTTCTGAGTGAGAGGCGAGTGGAGCAGCGAGGAATTCGCATTCTTTCTCAGCAGTCGTGGTTTCTGCTACCAAACCCCAGCCCTCGGTGGGCTGGCGCAGCCCAAGGACACCGCATGGGCAGTCCTTCCCCAGCACTCTGGTCCTTCTCCTCCAGAGCCTCCAGTTGGGTTTTTGTGATCAGAAACGGAGGATCTGCCTGAGAAAAGGTTTTTTTAGAAATATTTTTTCAAAATCTAATTTATACAAACTTTAACAAAACTGTTTTGAATGGCTTTCACAGGCTTAAATGAAGTTTTAGCATACCAGTGAAATTAGAAAAATATGTCTGAACATATTTATAGATCCAGCCTGGCTTTGGAGTGATCTTTGGGTCTATGAAATAATAATTGATAGTGAGAAATATTATCTTATTCAGAAGGGAGACTGCCACATTATGTTTAGCTTAAGATTTAAATTAACCAAAATTCTTAAACACTGAGATGCCTTGCTTTTAATCCGTATGCTTGCAAAATGGATACTTGAGCAACAGGATTTCGAGTTGAAAACCTCTGACTGTGGGAGTTGTCTTTTCCTCAACCCATGTGTGCAGTCTGCGCACTCAGTGTGTGAAGGCAGAAAGTAAGTTTGGTTATTAAAACTGTTTTGCATCCCGTGATCTGTTTTACCTGTGATAAAGTCACTTTGGTGGCTGGCTGGCTGGCAGGGAGCTGTTTTTTCAATGCTGTTGTTTCTCTGTGATTGCTAAATATGTGTGGAGTTGTGGAACGTGCTTTTGTTTCAGGAGTGACTAAAACCCGTTTGATTAGATCAAGAATGGGATGTGGTGACTGGGAAAGCACACCCACAAACCAAACTGAAAGCATCCACAAACCTGATTTCCAAAAAAGGGAAACCAATATCATTCTGAAGACCAGACCTTGCCCCAAGTCCCATCATCTTCAGAATGTGGATAATCTCTTTTACATCCCCATCCGCAACTGATTTAGTGTTCTCCCTTTCACCATACAACTTCTTCCCCTTAGCATTGCCGAAACAGCTTGCTCGTTGGTTTCTAAGGGTAAAATTGATATTGAACTTTTGAGATAAGGCCCCTGAGAGGGACAGAAATGCCGAGCAGCCACCTGCTGCGGTGGGCTGGTGGGGAGGACTCCTCCTGAGAAATCTGGAGCCTCTTCCCCTGCATCCCCAGCCTGGAAACAGCAACGGTGGCTGTGAACGTTGTGATGAGCAAGGGCAGCGTGGATGTCAGCAGTGACCGTTATCATCATCATCGTGAGATGATCTGAACCATTCGCCGCTGCGCTCGGGCCGGATCCTGTCCCCGCATGGGTGCCGGGGATCCGGACACGGCTGACGTGCGTGGCGGGAGGCGGTGGCGAGCACTCGAGCTGTGGTTTTTCAGCCCCGTCTCAAGCAGAGCCGAGCGGTGCTGGCAGCGGCCGGTGGTGTGCTGTGGCAGCTCGGCGGCGAGGAAAGCAGGACGCAGCACGGCGGGATGCGGCAGGCGAGGTCCGGTCTGGCAGAAGGCAGCTGCCCAGGCTGGAATTTGGCAAGGAGAGCCGGGGTCACGTCCGGGAGCAGGGCCGTGGGAACCGTGGGGATAGCCACAGCAGGTCAGGACCTCGTCTTTGTGTCCTCTCCAAAAGTACAGGCAGCAGAGAAAATTAAAGGCAGCAGTAGGGTCTGCGGTGTGTGCAACTGCCTACTTTCAAGAGCAAGAGCAAGTGTCTTCTGAGACAAAAGAGATGAGAGCAAATGTACAAGTGAAATAATGAATGCAAAATGAAATGGATGGAAACCCAAGTAAATGGGTTTAAAAAAAATTGAAAAGAATGAAAATAGGGGTGAGATGGCTGGAAGGGGGCACAACGTGAGGACCAGGAGTGGCGGAGACCCCGCCAGAGGGGTGAGCCCGCCGTGGGATGGGGCTGCGGGTGCCTGTGGGGGCAGGTAGGGCTGCGATGGTTTCCAAATCCTTACAGTGGTTTCCGCAATTTTTGCTTGTGTCCATCTAACGCGGGGTCAGGGCAGTGCTGAAGGTGCGACTCAGGCAGCACTTGGACTGTTCTGCTGTGAGGGTGCGTTTCTGTACAGATGCGTTCCCCATGGGTCACATCCCCAGTGCGGGGACACTTACTTGTTTTGTGGAAGCGTTGAGGAGGATGGCTCCTAATCGGCTGCGGTTAATCATGCAAATCCAGCATGGAAATAAATGTCCAGAAAACCTATTGGGTGGCAATTACAAGGCAAGGGTGGAGGTGGTTTCCCCGTGCGTGGCGGGACGTTTCCCTTTTCCTTCTCTGGGCTGCTGGAGGAGGGGGAAGTGCCCAGACCCAACTTTCCTTCTCGATGCCCTCTGCTACGACTGTGCCTAACAAAACCTCCAGGAAATTTGGTTTTCGGCCACACTCCTCGTCCTGCGTTAGGTCTCAGTTACAATAACAAACAGCGTTTAATTTGAGCACGCAGAGCGGAGGCTCGCTAGGCCTGTGGTTTGCTATTCTGGGCAGGGCTTGGTATTTTGGTTCCAAGGAGACAAAAGGAACGATTACCGTGGGAAGCGGCTCATAAAACTGACGAAGCATTTTCCATCTCAGGCCATAATGTTGCACCTTGAGGAGCTGCCGTCGCTGGGCTGCGCGGCTCTCGGGGAGCACACCGCACGGCCGTGGCTCTCTGGATGCTCTGCAGCGACGAGCCCGAGGCTGATGCGTTTACTCCTGCTCCGTGCCCTCCTGCAGTGACCAGAGATGCTGCTGGGCAGCTGCCGGCACACAGCCCCAGCTGGGAACGCTGGTCCCACCGCGCTCCCCGGGATGCCACTGCCCCTTGCAGCAGGCACAGGAGGGGTGCAGGCACCACCGTATCCCTTCCCCAAAGTGACCGTGATTTCAAAATGAGACATGAAGGCACATTTTTAGGCATTTGGCGATGAGCTAAGGACCAGCGGGAGGGCAGCCCCGCTGGCGGGGCAGTGGCTGAGATGTGGTCCTTCGCGGTGTCTCCAGCCCCTTCGTGTTTTTCTGGCGTTGCAGTGCCGGTCTCTCCCAGGAATGGGGCGGGCTGAGCCCTGGCACAGACCCAGGGAGGGCGATGGGGGCCAGCGTGGGGACCCTGGCCAGGCCGACAGCGACTTGGGGGATGCCCCGGCTCAGGGGATGCCCCAGCGGGAGGTGATGCTGCGGGATGTGGCTGTGGGGTGCTGGGGGTCCTGAGGGGCAAAGGATGAAACAGAGGGTGGGGAGCTGTGGGATGGAAAGGTTGTGGCAGTTCTGAATTGCAAAGAACTGATACTATTTCATTTCTTCTCTTCTGCTAAGGCCTCTCTGGTGCTACCAGTTCTCAGTGTGCTGTTGATTTCCAGGCAGGTCATCGCTGCCCCTGCAGGTACAATCAAAATCAATTGACTGCCACTTTGTATTCCCTGGGAAAAGCCTTTCTTTTTTAAATCCCTTGCTGGAGTAGCCCTGCAGACAACAGCTTGTTTGCAATTCACATTGGATCTTGGCTCACAAATGCAGATGATTTAGCTAAAGCACAGCTTCTGCATGGTGCTAGCCTAAATAAACGGGAAAGTCTCACCGCAGTGTGTTTGATCTGAGCACACAGCTATGACGAATAAACCCATCTGCTCTCTAGGAAGAAGAGCAAATTGTTTCTCTGTAGTAAAGGTATGTTGCCTAGGTGACTCATAGATATTGGCTCTGCTTTGAACAAAATTTTGGGTTTCTATCCCAACTTACAAGTTCCGCAATCTCTAGTCTGGAGGCTGCTGTCTCAGAGTACCCGTGTGCCAGAACGGCAACGTTCCCGTCAGGTTTTGCAGACTAGGGCAGGAGCCATTTCACGTTTTTCTCTGCAGGTTCTGCTGGTTCCCTTCGGGGTTTGCTCTGTGCTCCTGCGGGCTCAGACTGGGCTGCGGGCCCTGCAGCAGCGGTTGCTGGCCCGGCCGCTCTGCTTGCCCACGGCAGAGCTGGCGGCTCT
>NW_009600432.1:0-794 GCF_000690535.1 Cariama cristata
ATAATTTTAAAAGGCATCTTCTTGTTCTTAATACTGAAAGAAAAACAGGAACACAAGAGTCTCTTTAATACCAAGATTTTTTTTAAAATACCACTGTTTGGCTAATACCCTGGGTTACTCAGAGAAGCCCTCAAGGCAATTCCTCTCTTTCATTAAAATAACAAAATATTGAAGCACAGAGCTAAATTTTGTCCCTATTTCCACTTCTGCAAAGCCACTGCAGTTAATGATGCTGCAAATGCACAAATTAGTGCAGAATTTTAAGACCATGGGATCTCCGTTAGTGCGAAGACAAACTGGACGTGAATATTCCTTCCTGCAGTCACAAGGATCTCACTGACGTGGAACCCTGAAGGTCACCAGACATGATTCAGTGGCTACAATAATATGACAGCCAAAGCTTTGATTACTCCCTTTCATCAATGTCAAGAAGGAGGAATTGACTTCTGGTTACCGTTCTCTGAGGAGCTGAGACTAAAATCGCAGTCTGTAGTGCGGAATGGTGCCATCCAGAGGGACCTGGAGAGGCTGGAGAGGTGGGACTGTGAAAACCTCATGAGGTTCAACAAGGCCAAGTGCAAGGTCCTGCACATGGGTTGGGGCAATCCCAAGCACAAATACAGGCTGGGCAGAGAATGGATTGAGAGCAGCCCTGAGGAGAAGGACCTGGGGGTGCTGGTTGACAAGAAGCTCACCATGACCCAGCCAGGTGCACTGGCAGCCCAGAAAGCCAACTGTACCCTGGGCTGCATCCACAGCAGGGTCACCAGTAGGTCGAGGGAGGGGATTCTACC
>NW_009600433.1:0-364 GCF_000690535.1 Cariama cristata
GATCTTAAAGGTCCTTTCCAACCTACACGGTTCTGTGGTTCCCTGATCTCTGCATCAGCTGCGCTGCCTCCTGCCTTGGCTGCTGACTCTGTGTTTCCTTTCAGATGGCGTCACTCCAGTTGTGGGACAGCCCCAGGGGGTTCCCATCCCCCCTCCTGAATTTGGGCCCCCCCCATATGAGCCGCCCTCACAGCCAGGGTTCGTGCCCCCCCACATGCCCACAGACAGCTCTGGGCCCTATGTGCCACCTGGTGAGTATTGTGAGGGGCTGCGTGAAGCAGGGGGTGGTCACGGGCAAGGACCCCCCCTGGAAACACGTGTCTCACGGTGCCCTGGGGGAGTGGGGACACAACGAGGGTTGGGA
>NW_009600433.1:375-579 GCF_000690535.1 Cariama cristata
GGGGCTTGCAGGGAGGCTCCTCGGGGTGGAGGGGCACCGCAGGGTTGACCCCAAGTCCATACCCAAGGCAGGGCCCCCCCAGTGAGCTCTGGCCTCTCCTGCCACAGACGGTGACGTTCACCTGTGCACGTTTCTCATTCCCAGCAGGTTACTACCCCCCGCCAGGCCCTCATCCCCCCATGGGCTACTACCCTGCCCCAGGCC
>NW_009600434.1:0-1526 GCF_000690535.1 Cariama cristata
TTTCATGGTCTGTTATGACTACCTGACAGTAACGTCATTAGTATTTGTGCTTTTTTCAGTTTCATTTGGCACCTCTACAGCAACACACAGATTCCCCGGAATAATATCTGGGAGAGAAGGAAAAAACCCACTGCTATTTGCAAGTCTGCTTGCAAGGGCCAACAGGCCAAGAGATGCTGCTCTCAGGAGAGTGCCTGGTAAAAGCCACAGATTTCTGTATTAACTCTGTAGGTCATAAATTCAGTTCAAACTCTGAAAGAATTTAAACCAAGGCATTTGATAGTAGCTCAAGTAATTTTTAACAGTTTATCTTTTCTGCCTTCTTTCTGCTGCACTTCTTTGAATACTACATATCTACAGTTGCCAGCTATTATAAACTACAAAGCCTTCTTGTTACAACTAGCTTCAAGCCAAAAACAAAATTAAAGTCTCATCCAATAAAGCTCTGATAATAGCAAGCCTGCTGGTTTTATGACTAAAATGAAAATGTGTTATTCATATTACAAAGCAGTCAGACCAAACAGGGCAAGCACCACTGTGCTAGACTCTGCACTAATACAACACAAGAGAAGTCTCTGCCCCAAAAAGCAGAGAAGTCTAATCATTTTAGATAATGTTTCTAGAAGTCTGGGACAGTGGCCCACAGAACTGAAGGAACTAGAGATAGTGCAGAGGGAAACATAGGAGGGGAGAAGTCAAGTGAATCCACTGTTACACACAGGCTAAACAGCAAGTAGAATCCACCTGGGAGACAGTTTTCAGGGAAACTACTTCAGCAAACACTGATTCAAGGCAACTGTAAGATTCAAAACTGATATTTTTCATGAAAGATTGTGCTGCAACTCTTTAAAAGCAAAGGGGATCCAGAAGCTCACCCTACATTATAAACAATTACCATTTTTTATAGTATTTTTAATGTGCTGAAGAATTTGTCTACTGCATGATTCTACATATTTAAGTGTTATAACTACAGCTTTCCTCATAGGGTGATTAATCAAGCATTTCTTTTTCTTCTCCAGAAGGATATCTAGCTGAAATGTCGGTTTCAGACAGACTGAAAAATGAACCATTTAATAGATATCTGGAAAAAGTAATTACTATGTTAGTGAAGCTAAGTAGGCTGAGTCTAATTCAAACAACTAAGAAGATGAAAATGCTGAAAGGCATGCTTGTCTCTACACTCTGCAGTGTGAAACAAGTACCCAAATCGAAGTTCATTTAGAAAGTGCTAAAGATGACATCATGAGAGTGACAGAAAAAGCACAAGGACATGAAAGCAAACATGTATGTGATCATGCACACATACATACACATTCTTACACACTGACTGCCATATATCAGTAACAAATTTCAAAAAGCAATAATGACTAACCTCCACATTTTAGTGAAACTGTGCATCAGGCTCACACAGCAAGGCAGAGCTGGAGGTTTGAGTCCATCCATTTGAAGGAGGAGGGCAGGAACACCATACAGAACCAGGTATTTCACATAAAAAAACAGTACTTGAGCTAAAGCCAGGCCACCTA
>NW_009600435.1:0-3822 GCF_000690535.1 Cariama cristata
TTCTTCTTGTGAGGGAAACAGCGGGAAGGCCCCTCGTGTCTCCCTGTCCCATGGGTTGAGGTCTTCAGTTCAGTGCTGCTTTGGTTGCCTGCAGGTGGACGGCGGGATGGAGTCAGTTTGGCAGCGTGAGTCTGCCCGTGTGAGAAGGAAAGGCTTCTCAGGGGAAAGAACAGTGTGGGTGCTTTCCTTCAGGAAGGAAAAGATGAAAGAGCTGTGCTGTTTCCCCGGCTTTGGTGTTGAGTTGTGAGCGTCAGGAGTAATTTTCTAGAATATTTCCAGTGATAATATATGTTGAAGGTTGAGGCAAGACTTTTTAGAGATGAAATACAGAGTACAAATGCATTTTTGACAGCATTTTCTTTAGTGTTATCATCTTCTTCAAGTGCATTCAATCTTGGAAGCTCCCTCGTATTTACTTGGGTCACACTGTCATTTCTGTCTAGGGTTGAAGTTCCTGTTCATCTACAGGTGTAGGCTCTGTGCAAACTATGTGCTGTACTACTTGTATCAGTAGAGAGCAAGGTGTCCACCTGGCATGTGTCTATTTAATTTGTCAGTTCTTATTCCACAAGTGACCACTGCAAATTGGTAGCAACTTAAGGATACTGCTGTCCAAAATGAATTGAGAAGGTGGATAAATGTTTCCCCTCCTACCATTCTGTCTTTTAAGATGTATTTTCTTGGGTCTTGATGATGCCAGCTAAGAACAGGTCAGTACTGGGACTGAACCGGGCTTGTACCTTGTCTAATTTCATCATTACAGATGAAGTAATGTTGCTGAGTGGATGTCAAAGACCCTCTCCTGCTGGTGTATGCACTCTGGCTGGCCAGTGCACAGACAGGACTTCAGTTTCCTGGGTGAAATTAGTCGCATTAAACTGGTATGTTTCCTACTATGAAAAGCAAATTTCCACTTTCACTCTGCTCTTACTGTCTGTGGGGTTATGAAACAAATTCAGTTCTGAATACACCTCTTCTGTTTAATTTCAGTTGTATTTGCACAGGAAATGTAGAGCTGGAGCCTCTGCAGTTTATTTCATTTGCCTACCTCCTTCATCCTACAGGCAACAGTAGAATTCACTTGCTGTTTTTCTTTTAGGCATAACATGTTTCTTTCCCTTCCTGTTACTGTATTTTGGAGCCATCTTGCTGTTGCAGGAGAGCTGATTAATAGATACCCCTTGCCAATATTCCATTACTGAGGAGTCAGTCCTGGGTCAGCTTAGTGGTGGGTTAAATGGTGTTTCCTGTTTGTAATTTTTTTGTTTTAAAACCTCCCAGTTCTCCACAAACTTTTTTGCAAAGCATGACAAACCTCATGCTAAAACTTCCAGAAAATAAAGAGGTTTTTTTTTAAGTTATAAAGGAGGGAGATACATAGATGCCGGTTCTGGAAAAGGTTTGAAGTTTTCAAACCAGTAAGAATGAATACACCAAGACAAATTCCTGCAGGCACCTCAGGCAGGGCTGTCTGAGTGAGAATTCCTGGGTTTCAGGCCAATCTGATGAGTTGACCATGAATCTGTAAGCTGCCATAGGCAGATGAACCCCCTGTATGTCTAAGAACAGGCTTCCAATCTGATTTTGTTACTAGAAAACTTAGTTGGTCTACAAAAAAACCCCAAACAAACCAGGGGGCATGAAAAGTCTCCCCCTTCAATTTCTTTCTTAAGTGGACGTGGAACAGTCTCCTTTGACAGAAGAGCAAACATGGCAGCCACTTCAGATGAATACTAAGTAGAAATGGAAATGCATTAAGAACTGTTACCTTATTCTTTACAACACTGAAACACAAACATGGATGACCAAAAGGCACATAAATATTTGTCACTTTACCTGTAGGAAAAAGGGCTTTTCACACTCAAACCCTGGTGGTTACATTGTTTGCTTTTTGCCCGGTAGCCCTTAGACTGTTAGTATGTTTATTGCTATGCGTTACAATATGGTGAGATTGCCCTAATAGCCGGGTATGTGTTTTAACTTGACGACATTGACTTAGCATTGGTATATCTTCCAATCTGTTTGGCATGAGATGTTAGACAGTGGGTAACTTGCACTTCCATCGGATTATCCAGCAGTTTCATAAGTTGTTTGGAATGTGCAGCCCTGCAAGTATTGTGTCAATTAATTGTTGTTGGCTTAAGCCCTGATCTTAAAAGTACTTGCAGATGTAAGTAACCCTATTATTTATAAAACTGTTAGTTTGTATTACTGTAGGATCAGGATCTTGGCTTACTACTTCTATCAAACCTTGCAGAAGAGTTCATACAACCTCAGACTCTCAGCAGAATTGATGGATAGCTCTGCAAACAATGGTGAGGACTCATAACAGCTACCAGGGGCCTTCTAGAGTAAATTGGTTTTGTTTAGATTTGAAGGTATTGGTTGATACAATGATTCTTCCACAATGTGTTTTGTCTTCTGATGGGGATTTCTGAGGGAGGAGAGAAAATAACCTCCTAGATGGCTACTCCTCTCTTGTGTAGCTAAGCATTCTGACCTTTTTTTAAGGTGAACTTATTTCACGAAGGTGTTTTGTGATGACATTGCTTCACATTTGCTTTTGAACCTATACTGTAGTGGAACAGTGTCTGGAAAGGAGCTGGGAGTCTGGAAACCAGAGGGACTTAAGGCAGCCTCAAAGGTAATCTGAGAGACACAATACATGTCTGTAAATATGATACTAAATGGAATATGCGTTTTTTTTATACTATTATCACATGTATGTATGTCACTGTCTATTCCTCTAATGTTTACAGACCATTGCTAACTGTGTTGTTAATCAGTATCTCTTCTACTCGTCTTATGCTAGAATGTCTAGACAAGTTATACCTTTTGCAATGTGTTGAAGACACTGAAGTTTTGATCAGTATAACTACGCTGGGTATTGTTGAAAACTTCAAGGAATTTTTTATCATGCTATATATTACAAGCATATGTATCATCAGACTGCTTGCCTGAGATAGATGACTAGACTAGTGTATATAACTGAATTTGCAGTACACCGTGCTTTTTAAGAGTGATATGCTGTCTCCACAGTATGTCTCCAAGACCTGTTTGAAGGTTTTTTCAATCTTGCCTCTTCTCCATAAACCCCTATGTTGAGTTTCTCGTTTCTTTGTTGAAAAGAAAGGAGGTTGAAGAGTCCATATTTCACTTAACACATGCAGGAATTTGAAAGCTATTTTTCCTGAGGTAAGGGAGGAATTTTAAACAGGGCAATAGTTAGGGGAGAATGCAGAGACATGACTTCCTATGGAAACAAACCTAAATGTTCTTCCCCTATCCCAGCATACCAGCCTAACTGAAATAATCTATTTATTTTACTTGCATGCCAGCTTGTTGCCAGTAATGACCAAGTTCTTATCTCTTCCAAAGTGGTGTTATTGCAGTGGTTACGCGTATCTGAATATCTTTGGCAGAAAGATGTTTAAAGATTATGTACGGTGTAGAGAAGTAATTACAATCACTCAGAAATCAGACCTTGGCAATACTTATGTCTTCAGCTCCTGCAAACTTTGTTTTTAAGAGCAGAGAAGAGAATAGCTTGGATGCGTGTTGTAAAGATTCCTGTTGTATCTTCCTGCCACAGTCACAGGGTGGTTTAACCGGACTAATTCAGGGACACCTAATCTGTATCTAGGGCTCTCTCTAAAGTGGTTCTGGCAAATCTTAGCTTCGTGGAAAGTGGACATTCTGGATCCATCTCCTAAAAGGGTTGTAAAGAGCTGAGCTAGACAGCTGGTGTGAAATAAGCAAATCTTTGGCTAACCTTAGGAATGGCTGCTTGCTGAATTTCGTTGCTGGATTAATCTTCACCTC
>NW_009600435.1:3853-23984 GCF_000690535.1 Cariama cristata
AGGGAAAGCAGGCCTTTGCCCCCTTACAATCTTATCTTTCCAGAAAGACCACAGGTAAAACAACAAGAAGGCTAGGGAACTTCTGTTTTCATCTCCTTTATGTTTGAAAGTTCTCATTGTTCAACTAGTTATGGTTAAAGCTTTCTGGGTTTTTATTTTGTTTATGCTAAGTTATAACATTGACTGACAAACTGCACATCATTAATCCTGTATGATGAGGATCACTTCTGTCCTAATGGAACAGTAGGTACATTTGAATCATTAGGTCTGTTTGGTCTTCCAGGGAATGCATATGTCTTTAATTCCCTCCCCCGCCCTGTTCTTCTAGTCTTAATTTGTTGAAGAAGGAACTTCCCAATTCAAGCTGGCTTTGTATCCTTACATTTTTAAAAGGTAAACACTTTTTCCATAGTTCAATGCAACCACTATACTGTAACTTAGAAAACATGAGATTTGGGTTTTGTCACACTAGACCATTTCCTTGGATATGTTAGGGCAGGAAGATGGGAGTTTTGGGTTCTGTTCTTTATAGTATGACTGACTCTAATTTATGTAGGTGGTGATACTGTACATTGTAGTGTGTGAGTACTTAGGGGTAACTGTGGTAATTTCTGATAATTCCAAATGGATTTTGGTGCCTACGGAGACTTTTACAGCATGAAAATGGCTTTCATTCACTTGCAGAACATTTAGAAAACTTAATACCTGTCCATAGATTTGAGATCACTTTCCAAAAGCTTTAGAGCAGTCCATGTAAACAGATTATGATTGTTGTTGCTTGCTGTAGTAGACATTGCAACTAAACTTTATTTACGTGTACAATATAATCTGCTTTTGACACATGCATGTACAAAGGACTTGCATATATTGCTGTAAAACACTTCATTGATATTCTTGATTGTTTCAGTGCAGAGAATATATTGCAAATGTCAAATAAGAAAGTTACCAAACATATTTAACCAAGGCTTTTGTTTCATTATCCCTTCAGCTTTGCCATAAATGAGAGTACTAGGAGAAACTCAGATTTATGCCTTTAATCATGAGCTCACCTGTCAGGGCTCTTCAAACAGCAAATCTTTCATTCCTCAAAATATGAAAATGAAATTTCCATCAGAACTCATATGGGAGCAACAGCTGAGTGAAGAATCAGCCTTAATAATTTTTTTAAAAATCTGGTGGCCATGCTGAGTAATATTTAACTTTTTTGTGAGCATCAAAACCCTGAAATTTTAGAATTCTATTCTTTTTGGCACAAACACAACACAAATATGCAAAGGTCATGAATGAGGTCCCTAAGAAGAGGGAGTTGTATATATTTTAAGCAAACATTTATTATTCACTTTCTTTCAGGGTACCTGTACTGTGTGTTTTAAGCTTTTCCTCTAACTGGAAGGATAACATGCTGTTTTAAAAAGCCAGAAACTAAAATCCCCCAGCATAGTAGCTGGAGCCTTAGAAGCGAGACTCAAATTTAGTAGTCATGGACATTCAGTATTAGAGCCTTGGAAAGGCATCCTTGACAGTTTTGCAGAGTTGACAGTTCATCAGATTATTTCTGCTCTTGGAGTTTAAATTCAGTTGTCAGTTTCTTTATAGATAGAGCATCATTTTTGTTTGGTAAAGGATATAACTATTTCACAGACTGGAACAGCTGGCTTTTGTCAAGTAGGTTGAGACTCACTATGTCAGGGTGTAGTCATCCATTCTTTAGCGTGTTCACCTTTCTTCTGCTTGTTCACCTTCTCTGTCCCCCTTCCCGCTATCCAATAACTGTATTGCTGTCTTTTTACTGTTTTCAGCATTCCTATGAGAGTGGGAACAGTCTGTGGCCTGAGTCTTCAGGCAGAGATGGGGTCTTTTGTTTTTTCTCCTTTCTTTGTCAAAATTGATGGCATGACAGAAAGACTGGAGGTGGATCAACTATCTTACCAGTTATTTTTAAGTATGCTATGCAGCGATACCACAATATACTTTTTGCATATGTGGAGCAGTACTGCAATGATGCTAGCATTCAGGCACTGTATCAGTTTCAGTATAGCTTCAGTGAGTTTAAAAAAAGAAACCCCAGACTCACTGACTAGTGCTTCTAGGCAGTGGCTGCTCACACATAGAGCAGAGGAACAGCAGCAATATGTAGACCAGAAATTTAATAAAGGACCCAGTTCTTAGCATTGGCTATTAGTATATGTATATTTGTTATAGTTCATCTCGTCTTAAGAGCTGATTTGTAAATTTCCAGCACCCTGACTTAACAGTGGTTACCAAGTTGCACTTAAGTGATTAGTCCCAACTTGCTGTAGAAAAACAACCTGCATTTTGGAGTTTGAATGATATTCCTCATTCTTGCTTCTGGCAGTGCTTGGAAAGAAAAGGCTGGGAGAGTCCAGCGGCACCAGTGTGCATGTCTGGAACTGTTGCTACCTTGGAGATCTTTAAGTGTTGGCTAGAGAGAGAGAGGTGATGGGAAGTGTGCTGCAAGACTCATCATGAAAGGTGATTTACGCACAACAGAGACATGACTAAAAGCAAAAGATTTCTCAGGAGTTTGAAGCATATCCAACTAAACAAGAGGGGAGACAACAGTAGAAAGAAATAGGAAGGTTCGGGATTCTTAGGTTTAGTACTTGCATGGGCAAAAAACCCCAGAATGTGCTGGGTGGTGGAAATGTAGTCTGCGTGTATGGATTTTCTCTCTATTAGGACAAGAATGTGAATTTAGATTGGGCTTCAGTGACCTGAACTCCGTTGTTACTGAGTGTAAATGTACTTTTTCATTGTTCAGGTTAACTAGCCTGGAACTGCCAGCTGAACTGCATCTTTTGGTGTTACTCTTGCTTTAACAGATGGAAATAAGGTCAGGTCTAGTTTAGCTGGCAGTCATCCTATTTAGATGAACCATGAACCTGTGCAATTTAATAATTAATCCTTAAACAAAAGCAGGGCTTAATTCTAAATGTTCTTAAATTGAGATGACTTTAAATAATTCAGCTTCATCTTGTATTAGCATTGAGTTTTTCATTTAAAGTAAAAGTAAAAAAAAAAGTAAAAAACAAGAGCCCTTAGAGGAGGGAAATCTTACTTAACATGTCAGTTTCCACTTTCATGTTCAGTTCTTCTCCAGATAAATAAGCTTCCTACTCTCCAAGAGAGCTTTACTCTGCTGAAATGAGTCACAGAGATGTCTTTATCTTTATTTGGGCAGCATCTCAGATCCTGAAATAGAATCTAATAAGTGTAAAAGTGTGTGTTACTCGTTTTCAGTTTTAATGTAGTAACTGCTTAGTAACAAAAAAGGAAGAAGGGAGGCGGAAGTAGATAATGTTGTGAATACCTCAGTCTTGTCTGGTGAAATACAGCTTGAAGACCAAAAAAAAAAAAAAAAGTGGTTTGGTAGGAAGCTTTGTTTCCCTGTTCTATATTTAACTTCAGCTACTGTAGTAATAGACATTAATCATCATTCTGGGAACAGTCATTTTTATAAATATTTGCATATTTTCCTATTAAATGAATGGTAGTCTGTTGAGGTGGGGAAAAAAAAACCTGAGTTTAGAAGTCTCACGAACTACGATTTTTGGGGTTATACCCTATTGAACCTGTAGAAGTAGAAACGAGATTTGATCTGTGATTTCCTTTCAATGCCTGCATGTAAATCTTATTCCAAGTTAAAATCTCTTTGAAATGGTCCTTAATCTCGTGTGTGTTATTAGCTCTCTTACATTATTTTACAAGACTTCCCATACTCCTTAACATTCTGACATGAGTGAGGGATAATCTCTTTATTGGTGTATTTATAAAACTTGTTAAAACTCTTCTATAAAGTAAAAAGGTTGGGTTTAAATGTCACATCCTTACAAATTTCACCTCAAAGTCTACCTAGTTCCCCTTAATTTCAGCAGAAGTTGCTTGCATGCATCTAAATGTTGAGGTTGGAGTTCAAACCAGAATGTAGTTAACCTTGAGAGCTAGTTCCTGCAACCAAGCAGCAGAGGCTTAAATTATTAGTCTCTAATCTTGTGACAACCCTACTAAAAAGAGTAGATCATTACCTTGATGTTGCTTAACAGTAATTGTATTACGACATGTCGCATAACTCTTTGTTTCTTCTATACCAAGGTGGAACTCTGAAGAGACTAAATTCAGTGTATTACAATTGCAAGACAGTTATTTCCTCAAGTGAGAGCATCTCTTATCTTGGAGAACCGTGGTATGATCTTATTGCAGAGATGGTGTGGGTTGTTACTGAACACTGTTCTTTCATTACATGCGCTCCTAAACCATTTACACAACTCTAGCAATTGCACTGTTTTGAACAAGGCTATGTACTGAAGTCAGCTTCTGGTACTTCCTTATACTCATAAAACTGTATCCTTTAGATACATAGACTTGTCTAAGAGCTTTTCCTGTATTCCTGGAAGGATTAGCATTTTTTCCACTTTATGTAGTGGTAATGATGTAGAGAGAAATTTGGCACAAACAAACCTGGACTATGAACCTACAGGTCCTGTTGACAGATGGAAAGCTTATAATTAGCTAATTCAAAATGGATCTGATCTGTAACCTTGACTAATCAAAACGAGGCACTTCGAGCTACGTTCAGGCAAAAGAGTGACCTAACTTGCACAGCTGCTAAGCATCTGCAGCTGTTGATTGCCTCTAATCCGTCAGGCTTAAACATTTAAGCTTTCCACTGTAATTTTTCAGTCAGTTAATCAGACTCCACTATCATGCCAGGTAGGTATGTTTCAAAGCACTGTGCAGTTTTAAGTGAGTGGAGTGGGATTTGTGTATACAGACTTTTGTACACATTGTGTGGAGAAATATGCTGTCTGCTGTTGAAGTGGGCATAGCACCTGTAGGAGCATGGGACAGTCAACCCTGTGCAGTCTCCATTGGTTTGTGTCTAGGAGAGAGTATTTATCTTTGATTTCTAACTGGAGACTTGCATTAGAACTGTAAATAGGTGAATATACTCAACAGAACACTAACCAGAAAGGGTTTTCTGAGAAGACAAAATACGCATTGCAGCAGGGACACACAAGTCTTGCTGTAAGATTAGTAGTTCCCTTCTCCCTAAAGAGCTGGAGGTAGAAGACTACCTTGAAGAAGGGGCTTAGGAAAACCCAAACAAATAATAAGATGCGTAGTCTGGTGCAAATTTATTCCAGTCCCACCATCACTAAGCTTGTGTGGGTACTTCTACTCAGGAGTAAATTAAGCATGGCAGACTGCTGGGATTATGCTAAGTAAATACTTGATGTGTGACTATGCAGTGGGGGAGGGATGGAAATTTGGAAAGAGGAGTATTTTAAATGTACTTCTCATGTTTAAACTAGGAGAACAGAGTTAGATAGCCTAACTGTTCTGTAGCCACTTAGAGCAAATTATGTATTTGTGGGAAGCTGTTATGGGAAGAACTTGCAGTGAAATTCTTTTTTCCCTCTGAACTCAAAGCCTCAATGAGTCATTTCCCTCCTGCCTCCCCCCAGAAAAAGCCCTTATTTCTGTCCCTGGGCAGATATCACAGCTGTTGTGAAGATGGTTGTGGTACAGAAAGGCACAGATCTGAGTGTCTGAAGAGGCAAATTGAAGCATTATCAGAGGAATGTGTGAATTTGCTGAATCTCACCTCTTTTGCTTTGAGGTGCAGATAACCTTTCTAATAATGATGGAAACAACACTGATAAGATGGAATACCGTATTTCCAAATGTACACAGCACTAGTTGATATCAAAGTGATTAAGTCCAGAAACGATCTGTCATATTGGCACTATGCCTGCTGTGCCTCTGGTGCCAGACTGTTTCTCCACAGCTCCCTGGCATCCCTACTCCAACAGGGGAGAGCAGTTGTATTTCTCCTTCTCCCTGGTGGCTGGCAGCTCTTCTGCTTAGCAGAGTTGACCGATGCTGTGTGTGTCTCACTGGTCCTAGAGGAATGAGAGGACTGCTGGGGGGTGGAAGGATACCTAAGTGGAAGAGAAGGGTGTCCTAGTGCTGCTCATGCCACCTGTGTGCTGGCACTGTGGGATCAGCTCCCCAGCAGAATTGGGCTGACAGGTGGCAAGGGCTTAGTGACAAATCTGTTAATTACTAAAGATGTACTAACCTCTGATCTAATGGCCTGCAACAATATCATGCTACCTAATAATTACATGGTAGTATGAAGCTCACTGCTGGGCTATTGAACTGGGAGCTAGGTCTCTTCTTCCAGAGTTGGAGATCTTACTCCAAGGAATGTGGCACTTGATTGACAGGATTTGTTTATTGAGAGAGAGCCAAGTAGAAGGGATTTGCAGTAATGCCCTTGCTATGAAATGTGGCAAATGGAAGTATTTTTGCTTAAAATTCTTCATTTGGCAACTTTATACAATTCCCTTCCTCTCTGGAGTGTTCTCTTCCATTTTAGATAGCAAGGAGCAATTTAATTAGATGAGTGCTTCTAATTAATTCTTGCTTTTATGCCTATGCCATTTCTTCCTTTCTAGTCAACATATTGAGTAATTTGACTGCCACATGTTACTCATTCCCTGTCATTTTTGTAGTACTAAGGAGATGATGAAAAGTGCATGGTCTAGTGGTCTGGTAGGATTTTGCTCTAAATGTGCTTGCTGGTCTGTGTTAATTGAGAAGGTAAGGGGAAGAAATGCACCTGACATGAATTAGGAGTTGTGAAGTGTCATTCTTACCTTATGGAAACAAAAGTTGTGAGAAAGCTCTGTCTCCCACACAGTCTTTACCAGTTGTACTAGTGGTGTTGGCCAGTCTTCCTTTCCTTTTTTAGTTTCTTATTGTTGGGTTTTTAGGTTTTTGAGCACCTCACACATAAAGACCAAATATGAACTTGGCCTGTTACTCAGGCATGAGTCCACATAAAAAGCACGTACAAACCTGATGTGTTCCTGATAATCCTCTGCTAAGAAGAAGATAGACTATATCACTAATCACTATTTAACCCTAGTGTCCTAAGGTTTGATAGTTTTATGTTGCATATTTCAGCAACATCACCTATAAAAAGAAGAGGGAGGTTGTACTAGAATGAAAAGGATTGAGGATAGTGTTCTGTAGAACAGCCAAAATATCGAAAAGGATAGTGAGTCTTAGAGAATAGATTCCTTGTGATTTCTAACTGAATAGATGCATCTCCAACAAAGGGGAATGAAAAATGATAAACAATATGGCATTCCAAATGGGCAAAAAATTTGAGCTTTAAGACTTCAAGGTATATAGTACATAGGAAGAACTCTTTCAAGATCAATTATGTATACTTTAGTCATAATACTTTCTAGCATTCTCTCTATCCTTTCTGACTTCAGGCTTATTTTTTCACATTCAGTTAAACTATAACTGTTGTAGTCCTTGCACTCGTTATTTTTGATTGTGCCATGCCAGCTGCTGGTTCTCTGGTAGACTGGACAGGAGAAGAAGCGTCATTGGAGCAATGGAAGTGAAGCACAATGATTTTGTTGTTACTGTTGCCCATTTCAAAAACAGAGAAGTTTTTGCTAACTGTTATTACAATTATAAATGTCTTATCTAGACGTGAAAGGTAGATAAGCCTTATTATGTCTTGTGAACAATTTGACTTACTCTTTTTGAAAATAGGTTAACTGAAGATTATTGAATCTGTAAGTTAATGCTTTTGCTACTCTTTCTTTTTTCTTCTGGAGAGAATCCACACAAGAGATCTTTGGAAGAGGAACAACTACTTCTCTATATCTTAATACTTATTCTTGCTTAGACACAAATAAAAAAGGGATGTACTTGTTTGTTTGTACGGTTAGGAAAAATTTGGCACCATGTTATAGCTGAAGTAATCTAATAAAACAAAATAGCCGTAATTGCAAGACTAACATTGTTAATTAAAACTGTAGTCTTATGCCACTTTTTGTTAAATATGGTTATTTTCAAAGAATAGATTTTATTCATACATACCCACATGTTATGCTATAGATATAATGTGTATATGTATATAAACATACACAGATATAGATGGAGTATAACCTGAACACAGGAGGTGGAAAGAGTCTGCAAAAACAAGCTAAAACAAGCTATTTTTCAGGATATGCCTTTGATAACCAAAATGATGCTTTTATTTCTTTGGTACAAGAAGACCTTTGTTGAATAATCAAACTGCTTCTTGTAATTTTCCTTTTTTTAAAGTGATTCTTTGGAGCAAAGATCCTGCTTAATCTATCAGTGGTGTATCTCCATTGGTTTATCGTATAAACTATATGTGCTTTTGTGATTATATCAAAATCTTTGCTAACCTGTGATGATGTGAAATTTAGACATATTTTGTAAAATTCTGTAGATAAATATTTTTCAAGTATGTAATGGGATAATTTTAGTTTGAAGCATTGGGACTGTTACATATTGATCTGCTGGAGTTGTACATGACAGAAATGGAAAATGAACTCCATTATAACCCAGGAAATGTCTTTCATTAAAATAGTGGCTTATTAGTTAACAATAAATGATTAGAATGCATGAAAGATTGTCTGATATTTTCTGGAAGAAGGGAATGCTTTTTGGACAAGAGTGTAACATACTTCTAAGACTTTCTAGTAAACTTCTAAAGCTGAGAGTTCTTTTCATGGCTGTAGATACAAGTGTGTTGGTAATGTAGGTTTATGCTTTGAGATAGTTAATAAGTGCATTTTTTTTTTAGACCGTTGTTTATCAGTCTGTATGGTTTCAAATGCTATATAAAATGTCACATATACCATTAAATATTTTAAAAATGTGCAGAAACAGCACTTTCTTCCTTAAAGTTCAGCTTCTGTAGACCTTTTACTTCATGGTGCCAGTAAACACACACAGCTGAATCAATGCATCTGTGATATGTATGATCTGTCATTTGACTTGGCTCTGGGCAAACTGTTGTTGTATTTACTATACAAAGATGTCAGGTTTGATTACTTAGGTTGAAACAGGACTAATGCCATTGACCCAAATTCCTGAATTTCCTTTGTGTGAGTGAAATCCAGCTTCAGCTCTTCATTGTCTACAAGTGATGTGTATTTAGAATGCTTTAAAAATATCTAGGCTGTGTATAGCAGGAAGATAATCTGTAAGTATTACAAAAGCTTCTGCTGGAAATGTTATATGCTCCATATGAATTCTATGGAATACCAAAACTTGGAAATGAAAGAATGCTGTACGGACTCATTGGACATAATGACTGTTACTTCTAGGCAGTGCACAAAACATAAGATTTTGGAGGTCATAAAGAAGCATGCCCTTCTAGCGTAACCAGTTCGTCTCTGTAAAGAGTCTGGCTGCACTGTTTTGAAAGAGCTTTTCAAAGAAACCTTATAAGAAAGAATGGTGCACAAAGGCAATGTATTCTTTGTAGCTCATCTTACTAAGAAGATTAGAAGGGTTGCTGGAGTTTATAAGATACACCACTTCTTTAAGAACTGTATACGTATGTATTTTTATATATGTATGTATTTATAGGGTGCGTAATAAATAAACGTAAGTTTTGGAAGTGAAAAGTCAGTGAGGCCAGGAGTCAGCCAAATGTTCTTTGAACCAGCTTTGATGTGTCCGTAAGAATGGAAAGAATAGACAATGCTATTAGATGTTTAAGAAAGGATTTGGAAAGAAGCAAGTTCTCTATGATAGGATAAGTTAATGTGATTCCAAGGAGTATCTTCAAATTAAAAGGGGCGGAGTGGGAGGGAAATAATCTAACTGGACTGTAGAGTGTATGTAAAATACTCCAGGCTTCTGCTAGATTCAAACTTTGGCTGGAATAAGTTCTTCTCTTAATTTAAAAAAAAAAAGAGTTGGTGGGAAGGAAATGGAAGTGTCTTTTAAAATGAATGTTCCAGTTTACAGACTTTTTTTTTTGATCACTTGACAGGACAATAGGAATAGCTGTATGAATTCAGATCTGAGGATTGCTTATAGAAGAGTATAAGAACAGAGCAAACATATAGAATATTCTTGCAGCTTAGGGGCTTACTGGTGTCATTTTGAAGTGCCGGAGACGGAGATTTTGGAATCTGAGATGGATTTTTATATTCCCAGTTTCTCAATCACTGTGTGCTAAGCTAGATGCATTGCCAGCATTTTCTTTTTTTTTTTTCTTCCCCCCCCCGAAATGTTAATGATCACCACTCTAGGAAGAGTTTTGACTTACATGTGCAGTACCACTAAATCCATTCTGATTATCTTTAGTTTTCTGAAGTCTTTTTCCCCTCTGTGAATGAGTTAACCCTTTTAAAGGCTTTTGTAAGAGTATATGTCTTGACATTCAAGACAGATCAGAAAAGGAGCTGATTTGAGAAGAGTTAAGTGACATCAAGATCAGATGGAAAGTAAGAATCCGGAAATTTTATTTTCGCTCCTTGCCCTCAACCTATCTTACTGTCAGGTGTTTGTTACCTTTATAATGATGTGTGTATTTTGTACCTATTGTGAAATCTTTCTGCAAGCTGTGTTGGCACTATGCCAGTAATATATTTTGTTAGGCAAACTGATCTGTGTTATAAAATCAGAATGTTGTTGTTTGTGTCTTAAAGTATCGTGTATGAATGTCTTCTGTACTTGAAAATAGACCTGCATGAACTCACTTTTGAATGCAACTCTACAGCTTCAGAGGCATAGGTCAATGTTGGGCTAATCCTTGCTGTTGGTGTTCATTTAAACAAGATTTAAGGGGGAATAAATTTTTTTCCTTTTGGTCATATTTCTGAAGCAGTAGTGATTTCCATAAAAGAAAAGATAATATAAAATGGCATTGTCCAAATTGTTGTGTAGAAGAAGCCCATTGCATGTGATTATACGTTTTTAGGGTTACTTTAAGTGATAGGAAATTATTGTTCCCTCTCATGGACCTCCAAATTAAAATTGTTTACTGCTGTCTTTTGGGTGCAGCCTTACAATGTACAGTTATTTTAATTTTAAAATCTTGACCTAAAATCCCAACTACATGTGACCTGGTGGCTACAGTTAAATTCAACTTTTGTAGAAAATAAGCATGACCTTGCAGAGATTCTTCTTTCCAGTGTGTTTAAAAAAAAAAAAAAAGCAGTATTTACCTAAGTGATGAAATATAGGATAGCCTTAAATCCTGGTTATTGTAATCCGTGCTCCTACCTGTTTAAGTCCTTTGATTCAGTGTTTTGGGTGGTTGGAGGTGGGAGTGGCAAAATACTTAATGCCTTACAACATTCTTTAGAGAAGTTCATATCATGATTTAAAAGGGAACAGTCATTAGAACTGGAATAAAAAAACCCCTTGTTTCTGGTACACCTACTTGCTTGCATGAGGTTTTGAGCACAAGGAGCTTCAACGCTGTTGGAGGTGGGGGCTGTCCAGTTGGCCCCGTTGGGCCTTCGAATTCTATAAATCACACTTGCATGGTTATTAGCTTATTTTGAGATTCTGGTTCCTAGTCAGAGTTTCCAAGTATGAGAAGAGCAAACTCTGAGATGCTTCACTGCATCACTACTTAAAAATGAACACCATCACAACTGCTGTTGTATGGCAGTAAGGTATACAGTGAGTCTTTGCCATTACACTTTCTTTAAATTGTATCACGTAGTCTCTTTACAAGCAACGTAAAAATAGGAAACGTTTGTCTCATTTTGTGTTCCCAGGGTCTGACAGAAGTTGAGCTTCCTCTTTGGTGCTGGGGCAGCCATTTGCCTGCAGAGGTATATTTCCTTAAATACAAGGTTACTGCAGTCCACCAGAAGAGGGACATGCAAGCTTGAAAGGCTCACAGATGACAGGGCCAAATGCTTCCCCTAAACCAGGGCTTGCTGAATTTCTTTAGTATTCAATTAGTAGCTGGTTATTGGGGTTAGCAATAGAGCTTATAAATTTAATTATTGTAGTTTTTTGCTGATAGACGTTCAAAAGGACTTTCTCTATAAGCTTTATGTGGTTTTGTTGTTTTTAATATCCTGCTGCAGGAATGATTTAAAATTGCTTCTATTCAGTAATTTTTCTGTTGAGTTGCATATACACTCACATAAAATATTATCTTTAACTGGCAATAGTAGTCTTTGACCTAAGTTTTGTTAGTCTTGTACAAGCACTGTATACAATGAACTGATGGATGTTCTTGCCAAAATGCTTTAATATCACAAATGGTAGAAAATAGTGAACATAAGTGTAGGCCTTTAAGGTGGGGTTTTCATCTTCTTTTGTTCCCTTGGACTCTTGATGTTCTTTAAATTGTTTTAATTGAAAGTCTAAGAAAACAGAAAAAATATTTCCTAACAACAGACTTAACTTCATGTGGCAAGATGTCTGCTGGTTAAATATACCTGTCTGATATGCTTTATAACCAGTAATGGATATTTGACTCCCTCTTGTAAATTTCTAAAAGCCTTCATTTAGGTGTTGCTTTTAGTAACGTTCAATGATCTGCCAGCTTAAATGTCTAAAAGTGTTTTGACATCTAAGCAGAAATTATTTTGTAGTCCAACTGTGCTTCCTAAATTATAAATTATTAGTACATCAGTGACAGAATTGTATGCAGTGCATCACAAACCAGCCAGCCTAGCAGTAAAATTGTTTCAACAGTAATATCTTAGAATCAAAAACTTCTGCCAAGGAAATAAATAATTTGTGGAAACTCCCACTCAAGTGTCTGTGTATTTGGGGAAAACTCCCTTTGCAGCTGTCTTCAGCACAACTGTCTGCAGGAGTAGGGCTTTGGCAATCATGTTTGTACTTCTGCTCAGTTACATGATTTTTTTTTAGCTATGGTCTAGTTTAAATTGTTCTACAAGCACTAATGAAAGATATCAGCTAATCATAACCATAGCTGCATTTCCAGTCTTTTTTACAAGGGCCTTGTATATAAGTAACAGTCAAAAGGAAAGAACCTGACAATCTGGTTTGAATAGTAAATAAGAATGGAAGGCTTGCATTGGTAATGTGTCTTTGAATTTATTTTAAAGAAACATAATAAGCAGCAAAAACGTTTATGAATGTGCCTTCCATTTTAAGTGTTACTTATACCAAGTGTTACTGATATGCTCTTATTGGCATAGACTTGACAGTTAACTCGCTGAGTGAATGTTCCTATGCAGTTTTGAGGGGCCTGTTGATTCAGTAGAAATCCCTTAAACTTAACTTGAAAAGCTATTCATAATAAAATTGTCAACATAGAAAATTATGCTAGGATAGCTGTACTGATTTTAATTCAATCCTTATTTACAGCAGTATGTAGTAGTAGTCTTAGGTTATTTTTCAAGGCTAGCTGATGTAAGAGAATCTGTTGAATGATGATGATCTTATATTGAGAGTTTGCAGAAGGTTCTTTTCCATCTGCACAGTCTAATTTGTTTTTTACAAGCTATGCATATACTGCAAATACTTGGTGGCTGTAATTTGGTCTACAGATGTTTGAGCAATATATGACATTAACCATATCGCAAAATCAAAGTCAGAATATCATCTTCTAGGACTTGTGCCAAGTTGTTTGGTGAAACTACAAAAAGTTACAACTTTGTTTTAAAATTGATACGGTCTTTCTCTGAAGAATGTTCCAGTGCTGTCTGGCTTTTTTGAAATTCCAAGCCAACAGTATGTCCATGGATGTTTGGAGCTTAAGAGCAATGGGGTA
Organism: Cariama cristata; assembly: GCF_000690535.1. NCBI lineage: Eukaryota > Metazoa > Chordata > Aves > Cariamiformes > Cariamidae > Cariama > Cariama cristata. Next base: position 17,442 of record NW_009600435.1, read on the forward strand.
TAAACAGAAACTCAGAAGCTTTTTGACCTGAAATTTTTCTCAGTTTTAGATTGAAACATATTATCAAGGCTTCACCTAACTTTATAAATATATATATAAGTAAAAAAAAAAAATTAAGGCTTCTTCAGCTCTTCCTAAGTAAGCTGAATGAGGGAATGATAGTTGAAGTTTAAAGAATGGGCATTCTTTTGGCATTGAAGGAGGATCTTTTTGGAAGTTCTGGCCTCTCTTCTCCCCTTTATTGCTGAAGATTTTTATTATTTTTTAAAAATTATAATTCTGCAGGTTACCCAGCAGAAGTAATTCTGGTGTATGGTTATTCATATTTTCACAGGACTGCCTTACCTAGCAGGTGAAGGATTCAGGCGAGTAATTTCCACTTGCTCTTTTACAATCTGCAATTGTGGAGTATACAGTTGACAAATATAGTATCTCTCAATAGTGGATTTGTTTCCACTGTGATCTAGAGACTTGGGACTAAACTAGTTTATTATGAGTTTTATTATTTTATTAATTCTACCAATCTACTCCTGATTCATTAAAGTCAGTAAAACTTCAACAGAACATGGCCTCCTTTAATGCCTTACTATACTGTAGGCTTTTATGGAAATATATAATGTATAAACTCTTATGTCATTCTGAGTGGAACTTGACTACTGAGCTGACTACTTGCTGCAGCTGAAGGAAAGTGGTTTTCATGCTTTTTTGTTGTTGTTGCTTTGTTAATTTTTCTGCCTCGCAGGTTGCTGTGCTCTTCTCGCGCTGCTTTTATTTACAGTCCATTCTTGCAGTTTCCTGTAAATTGGTCAGCAAGAGGAAGCTCTTTGGCTGCAGAGACAACTCAACCCTTCAGCTGGACTACTGAATTTATACTGGCAAGGAACGCGTAGTGCTAGATATATATTTTATTGCTCTTGTTTTCCATTAACTAAAGATAAGTAGGATTGTATTTGACTGGAAGCAAGAGCTGTTCCTAACAATGGCAGAGATGATTGGCTGACTTCCTCAGACAGTGGCCCTGCTGGAATGAAATCCAATTGTTGGCTCCTTATGCTTTGGTTCTTCCTTTTAACGCTGAGTGAAATCTCATAATGTTAAAGAAATGAAATAACTCCTTTTGAGTGAAATTCTCCTTAGGCTAGCTTGGTGCAAGGCTGCTTCTCACCACTGATTTTGTGAGGACAAATGAAGGTTAGTGATCTGAAAACTATATACCAGAGTTCCTTCCAAGACAGAAATTTGCATTGTGAGGAAGGATTTATTTAATACTCTTTTACTTCCCTGACAGACATGTTAATCAAATCCATAAAGATTTCATGTCTCTTCAGACTCTTTATTTGCAATTTTGAAACACAACCCTTCTGATTAATGTTTGGTCTAGAAAGTTAAGCTGAATTTTTATTCTTCCAAAACTGAAACATCTAAAACTATTTTTTTGTTTGTTTTGTTTTGTTCCTCAGTGGAACACAAGCTTGTGTGTGTGTGCATGTGTGAAATGGCTTCTGTTCTGACTCTGTGGCCATCTTGATAGTGTTGGAAATCACCAGAAAAATCAAAAGGGGATCTTGGAACTTGAAATGAAAAATCCTGTATTTCTGAGTGCTTAAGTGAAGAAAGGGAGAGAACAGTATCAGAAATGTTAGAGTGGAAAAGCAGTACTTCAGGAACATGTGTTGGATAAATGGTGCATAATTAAAATGAGACTGATGAGGCCAAAGGGTATGGTACAATAGTTGCGCAGTTTGAAGAGGAAAACCAAGACTTAGGTGTGTCGGACCAGAAAAGGGAAAGAGGAACTGATTTTTTTTCCAGTGTTACGTATACTCAAATGCTGTCATTTCGATCATAGCTTTTTTACTGAGGTAGAAATAAATGTTGCAAAGATGGTAATACAAGCTTAATGTTTAGATAGCAGAGAACTGGGGGAGGAAAGATTGCTTTAAAGCATTGTGTGTTAATGCTTAAAGTCTAAATTCGTAACTGATAGTGTAGCAAATAAAGCAAGTGAATTTAATTCACAAACTGCTGAGATGTAGTCCTATTTACATCTTTTCTGTGTGAAAAATCTGTTAATTAAGCCACTGAGACAACTGGGTATTGATTCTTATTAAAGAGCATTGGGATTTTTTGTTGATATGCTGATCCTTTTAGCTGACAGCAGGTATGTGGTATCTACGGTTTGCTTCCCATTCCTATATAGCCTGACTATGCAAGGAGTGCAAAGGAACGCCCTATGGTGAAGACTGAGAATTGCTTTTCTAGCCGATACAACCATGACCAGTATCTAGAATGTTATTTTCTTCTGTGCTTTGACTGTTGGATAGTTTACAAAAGGAAAAGATGTTTTATAGAAACTTCAGTCTTCTGTTCTAGAGTACAGATTCATGACCATTTTCCCCAAAATATGTGAAGTAAGCTTTACTTGGCATATTTATATATGTAAGTTTTGTCCATCAGTCTGAGACTTGCTAGTTGGTTTTGTCTGTCTTGAATGTTCTGGCCTGGGGTGTTTTTTAATTCCAGACAAAGTCAGTGAAACACTTGAATCCTTTCAAGACCTCCAGATGAAAATAAGTGTAAAACAATAGCATTTATTCATCATCGGTTGGTAGGTCCTGTAGAATTGCTGCCCTTGTGTTGTGAGACTCTTGGATTCAAATTTTATTGACTTTTGTGGTTTGTGTAGCATCAAACATACAGGTAAGACTTGCATTAAAGCACGTATATGCTACATAATCTTCAAAATGGCTATCTTTCATTTCTTGGGTTGAAGAGGGAAGGACAAGCTCCAGCGATGGGGGAGAAAACAGAGATGAAATCCTTATCATAGTTCTGCGGCGCAGCGCAAGTACCTGAAGCACAGGCAGTGTTTCTGAGCTCAGCCTCTGCTGGTGTGAGAGCCTGAGTACACTGTAAGACAAAAAGGTCTACTTTCTTTTTTTCCTGTGGGAAAGTAGTTGATTGAAAAGTGAGTAGGAAGCAAGCGAGGACTGGAAAATCCCCTCTGCTTTCTGGCCTGCCTTCTGACAGAGGTTTGAGATATGCAGGGTTAGATTTATAACCTCTCTGGGAAGTTGGGAAATCTGACAAAGAGTGCTGCCCACTAAGACTGGGGGAAACAGGAAGTAACAAAGGAAACAAGTCATTGCCTGGGCGTCCCTTTTGGCCACGCTGCAGTGCAGATGCACAAGCAGTTGGGGCAGGGTTTCTTTTCCTTTTGTGTCTTGAGTGTACAGCAGCTATTGCAGTCGCTTTCAACCTTATAGTACGGAAAACAGGGAGAAGTGCAGAGATGTTTCTGTCATGCCTGAGAAGGGTTGTAAGTCGTTAATGGCTTTGGCATCACAAAGGAAACAATCGGTTGGTGAAACTGTCAGGAGAAAAACTATGTGTCGATCAGGCACAGTCACCAGGTTAGTGCATATTTGTGGCTTGTATTTCTGTCATCTTTTCTCTTTTAGGTAGAGAGCAGACTAAAAGTAGGATATGGGATCTGGGGTAAATACTTTTGACTCGTGCACAAAATTCAAGGGTAAATAATTGAAGGGGGAAGAGATGTGATGAGTGTTGGTTTGAAAATGTTTGCCAGAAAAGAAAAGCAAGGTGAAGCAAGTTAAACGGAGTAAAGTTACTTACAAGAGTGTGCCTCAGTCGGGCTTAGTTCTCTGTTCCCTTTGTCCTTTAAGACTTATTTGACTTCACAGTGTTTGTACTGTGCTATTAATCATTCTGAGAGACTATTGTGAAAGGGGCTGTTAGAAGTATTAAGAAATGGAATGTGTAAACAAGAAAGTAGGAGAGATATGGAAGAGTTTCAGAAATACTGGAGAATGGCTAATAAATGGAAAAGAGATTTGAAAATTTTGCAGAAAGCAGTTTTAAGAACAGATGATAAATGTTTAGATGGTTGAATTGGAGAACTCATTTTTGTTCACAATTGCTGAGACCACATTGGGGAAGCTTTTATTTTACATGTAATGCTGCTTTATTTGTGGTTAAGCCTCTTGTAGAGACTGAAACTTCAGTTTCCCTCTGCATTATGAGGAATGCATTCATTTCTGTGAGTTATATTTCACATATGTAATGTTATATGTAAGTTATATATTCAGAAGGACACTAGCATCTTGCTTTGCTAGGTTTTACTTTCAAAATAGAATGTAAAGACTGGAAGTTATGAGCTATTAGGGAGTTTAAAGAGTTCTCAGACATAATTGGCATAGAGGTACTTGCTACAAATTCAGATCAGTACGGATTTTTGTACTGCAGCTTTGGAGGCTGTTTTTTATTTGTTTTCAGCATGACCAAACTGGGCTCCAGGACAGATTGTAAATACTATTATAACAAGCAACAACTTTTAATACAACTTTTGGCAGCTGTAGTTTCAGAGATGAGGGTAATGTGTTTTTACGTCTATACACTGCAAGATGTGGAGATGGTCACATCTGCCATATGTTCTGCTGAAGTTAAGCAAGAACTGAGGACTCATGGCTCTTGCAGGATGTAATCCTTAGTTGAATCAGCTTGTACTTGCTTTAATTGGGCTGAACGCCAATAGCTCTTAAGGCCAAAAGGGGTAAGTCTTCTATAATGTAATCCAGATTTTGAATGTGACAGAAGTTTATTTTTACTTGTGGAGGGACTTTTAGCCTGAAAAGTTATGCCCTGCCCAATCTAGGTATTCTATATATGCTGACTGAGGGGATAGGTTAAAATTACTTCACAGATGTATACATTTGCATACTACATAATAAGAGGTCTACTCTCCATTTAGAGTTTGAGCTTGGTAACAGTATTTTTATGATTCAGAAGAAACTTCTGCATCAGACTGGCATTATCTACATTACATGATTACATGAAGTGTGTAATTTCACATTTTTTTCATGCTGTTGTGACTTTCATGGTACTTTAAAATAAGAAACCAGCTTATTGTGATAGTGTTTGAGAAAAGTATACTTGTGATAGACTTGGACTGACTTTATTGATACATAAACAATACACTGCAAATTGGTTTGTTTTTTGGTCTGGCAGACCAGTTTGTATACGTGGAGTAATTACAATAGTAATTGTATAAGCTCTGTATCCTGCTCCAGAGTGGTAACTGCACTGTTCTGTCTTTCCAAACGCACTGTTCAATGATGAAGCATGTCCTATAAACTGCTATTCCACCATTTCTCCTACTACACTGTAAGGCCTACTATTTCCCTTACAGGCATGGATTTGTCATGGGGATCATCTGAGAAACAGTGATGCAAGGCCTTTCACTGCCTGCTGCCATCCTCTTCTGGTTCAGAGGGTTCAGTTCAGTGCTGTTTCAGTGGGGGAGAAGGTTGATTCAGCAGCCACTTATAATGGCTTTTGGGGCTTGATGGAAAACGTAATTTAAAAATATGCATCTGGTCCCTTGGTGAGTGGAAGGAAGAATAAAGTGTATAGCTATTACTAGAAGCTTACAAAAAACAATGTGTGAGTAATGTAGCCCTCTATTTCCAACAGAGGACCAGCATCAGAAAGAGAGCATGGCTTGGCTCTGATTGCACTTGGTGGGCTGTTTCTGTTAACTTCATTGTCAGCTCCGTGGAAGAGACTCTACTTATGCACCTGGGCTGAAAATGTGTAGTGGGGTCTTTGGCTTGTAGTGCCATTTCAGTGAGCTAGAGGCAACCATATTGTAGATGTTAAGACCAGAAAAATCTTTAAGAGCATCCATTTTTCCCTCCTCCCACCCCTACAATAAAGATCCTGCAGTTGCATTGTTTTGGCAGCTTTCTCCCAGCAGCTTGATGCAAAATAGCATCTAGTGTTTTTCCAGAGTTGTTTTGTACTGTCAAGAAAAGAAGAAAAATCTGCTTGGGATTAGATTCAAAGTAGTTACATGGATTGTAGAAGCCTAACTCAAAACATTTCAGTTCAGAATACCGAAGTCCTCCCTATGTGTCTGCAAATGAAAGTGCTTGAGGACCCTCAGATATGATGGGGAGTGCTATAAGGCACAATGAGATCCAGAAAATAGGCATAGCAGCCTCTAAATTTATTGGAAAGCCTGCTGTATTAGGTGGGCTCTTCAGCTCATATAATGTGTACTTGGTTGTGTGGCGTTCAGCCACATCTCCTTTTATTCACTTAGCTGGGATGGGGAAGTTCTGAGATTTAGTCTCTATTCTTGGGACTGTTTTATAGTGAGTAGTCAAAAGTAAGAAATGATCGTGAATAGAGGAAGCAGAACCTGATATTCTGCTGTCCTTTCCCCTCAGTTAAATCCTGTAGTCACCACACTGTAGAACTGGCTTGCTCCTCTGCTTCCATGATTTATTTTTTCTGTCTTCCTGATATTCTGGCTTTTCAGGTGGAGGAGAAAATGCCCCATCCAGGATTGCTTTAGTGAGTAGTCTAACTAGTCTACTCCCATACAGAAGGCCAACACGATCTAGTCAAATATTTCTGTTTTCTGTATTTACCTAGGGTGGGATACCCTTGTCCCCAGTGTTTGTCATTGGCTTCCTAGAAATCAGCTTACTGGTTGTTTTGGATAACCTAAGACATTTA